>NC_081572.1:30790144-30813369 GCF_022355385.1 Mustela nigripes | reverse complement strand
AAAAAAAAAAAAAAAAAAAGAAACAGACTTGGACCAGTAGTCTCTGTACATCTCACCTACCCGCACTGTATGCGCCTGCCCTATTCGAAAAGGGTTTGCCAGCTTCACTTGGATCTGAGCACAGTGGAAAGAGCCATACACACCGACGACCTCCAGCAAACCATCGTCGTGTCTACAGGCGGGAAAAGGAAACATGGACTACATGAGGAAATGAAGGAAATCACCCCGTGAGGACGACTACGTTTTCACCGAGGCAGACAATCAACTGGTTAAATATTCGTATTAATGAGCTATGCAAAAGAGAAAACGGTGAAGAGAAAATATGAACGGTCTACAGAGAAGAAGGGACAGGCTGCTTTAAAGGAAACATGACATGCCACAAGTGACCACAAGCGTACCTACCTGGCTAGAGGGTAAGTCTCGTCTCCCATCCCTTCCCACAGTCTGCAGCCACCGCCCCAGTAGCCGATGTTCAGAACTATAATACCTTCCAGGTTGGGCAGTTCGACTCGCTCGCCGTCCAGCTCTAGCTTTAAAGAAATCCGAGCAGTTAGTTACCACGAGGCATGTGATTTCCAGACAGAGCCACTCAGGATTCACGCCCACGTCCGTCCACGCAGGATGGGAGATGCCCGTGTAAGAGACCACTGCCCACCCACCGCCCCCAAGGAATCTGCCTTCCTGTTCAGTGACTATAATATGTTAATTATAGCTTTTTTTTTTTTTTAACCAAGGTAAAATGGCACAGTTTTTGTTAAATCTCAGTATCTTTTCCCAGCCTTTTCTGGTATGCTGTTGCAGTAGCACCCAACACTCTTTTCCTGTACTACTCCCTTCCTCGGCTTCTGGGAGCCGGACTGTCCTTCCCGGGTGCTCCTTCTCAGTCACTACCGAGAGCCCCCACTCCTGCCTCACGCCATGTCCTGGGCTCCTCGCTCTCCTCAGGTTGCAGCCTCTGGAGGAAAAACTCAGCCAACGCCACATCGTTACCCACCACCTCAGTGCTGACAGCTCTAGGCTGCTGGTCCGGGAGAGGACCCGGGCCAGATATGCGTGACCCACTGCCCACCAAACACTTCACACCGACCGCGGCCCCTGAAACTCCTCATCCCAGAGCAGTGCGACAGGCGCTTACAAAATGCAGATATGCCATCCTCTGATGACAGCCCTTCGGTGCTTGACTCGTGCTCAGGATGAAATCCCAGTTTACGGGCCAATACGGCCCCTCAGAGATTTGGCCTCAGCTCTCGCCACTTTCCGTCCCGCAAGCGATCCTCCAGCTTGAACTCACACAAATACACTGTGTTCTCTCTTACGTCTGGGTTGCTGCACATGCTCTTCTCAGCCGAGAACAATTCTCGATTCTCTTTTTTGGGATGGGGCAGCAAAGCAACGTTTGCTGAGTGACAGTTAAGTTTATTGAATGATAGAGTAAAAGAATTCCCAAAGAGGGTGGGGACCCAAGAGGGTCACCCAGCCTAGAACAATTTTCACCTCCTTTCGCACTTAGCTATTTCTTATTGAATTTTCAGATTCTCCCTTGTCGTGTCTTCCAGAGAGACTGGTGACAGTCACTTTCCCTAGACAATTTCCCCAGCCCCTGGGTTATGCATTGCTCTTACTTACTCTCCTAAGACCGAATACCTTCCTTACCATGTCGCCCCTCACACTGTACTGGAATGTGGCTTCAGCATCTTCTCACTGAGTTCACGGCACAGTGAACAGAGAACAGAGCGAGGGGTTTATCACGGCATTTCCAGCGCCTAAGATGGTGCCTGGCATTTGGTAGGTGGCTTCACAAATAATTTTTATATAAATAAAATATCAGACACACACAAAAATAAAGGGTTACACCATGTTTGCCTCACTCTACCAATGCTATCAGAGCCCAGGACAAAGGAAATATGATAAAGCGGAAGGGAACTGTTTTTATGGCAAACCGTGCTGTTCATCCCATGCCTCGGCTGCAGAGTCTGTGAGTTTGGTGTTCGCCTGCAGGCCACGGCCCTCCCTGGCCTACATATCCTCAAGCTCCTCACACTGCTTGCTCATTGTTCTCTCTTTTCCCAAGCTATCTGCCTGGCTCTTCCCCTCTGACTTAATTTACCAGTTCTAGGCTTCTCAGTATTGATATCTTTGTCAGTGCGGTCACCGTTATAGATTCTTTCTGGAAGCAAGCAAGGACTACGCGCAAGACTCTGCCATCTCGGATACTGCAGCATGAGCACTTGTTAGTATCCTACTTTTACTGCTCCTGCATCTTCACTCTGTTTTAGTACGTAAGACAGACACACCTCACAGCCATAACAGAAATTACACTCTGTGTTTAAACCTCCTCTAGAGTTCCTGAAGAGTCAGGCACTGTGTGAGACTGCTTCGAGTGTGCCATCAAGTATGAAAGGAAGCTGTTCAGCATTAAACAGACTGGAGGTGGATGAACTTGGGATCAAGTCCCGGTTATATGTAAATCTGGGCCAATTATCTAATTCCACGATTTTCTCCTCTGCAGGATGGGAATGTAACAGTACCTGCCTTACAGGGTAGTGGTGACGATTTAGGGGGGCAATGTGTAGAAAGCACTTAATAAACTGCCTGGCACACAATAAATACTCCATGTATGTCAACAAAATATGTTAACAGAAAATTCAGCATTTTTGTTAAAAAAAAGTTGACAATCCAGAGATCACCTAAAACTTTAAAAGCTTACCTCAACTTTTTTATTCAAATCTTTACATTCTTGCACCAAACAGTCTTTGGTTCCATAGAATAAGTAAACAGCCTATGAGAAATAGACAGAAAAGGGGATATTAAAGCAACCTAAGCAGCTCTGGCAGCAACACAAAGATACTGTTAGCAAAGTTTCCCGACATGACCGTTGAGCCACATTTCCTTAGAGTGGACCAGATTCTCATGGGAAGAATAGGCACTATTACTTTTGAGCTGAATTAGCCCATTTTTCAGGGGGAATGTGAGATAGGAGTGGTTCATGCCAAAATGGTATATTCTCCCAGTTTATCCAAAAAGTTGCATTTTATAAAGAAATATACTAAACTTAAAAAAGTCTACCTTTTCCTAATAATTGGGATTACTTACTGAATACAGATCAATCTAGTGAACATTTTATAATTACTTTTGAGTACAGAAAGGTTGATGGAAGCACTGAGATGGTAATTACTAATCATACAAATAGCAACACTTCCTGCCTTAGTAGTAACTAGATTAATAAGAGGGGACTCTGTTAATTTAAAATATCTGTAAAATAAGGGGTGCCTGGGTGGCTTAGTTGGTTAAGTGTCTGCCTTCAGCTCAGGTCATGATGCCAGGGTCCTGGGACTGAGCCCTGCATTGGGCTCCCTGGGAGCCTGCTTCACCCTCTCCTACTCCCTCCTGCTTGTGTTCCCTCTCTGACTGTGTCTCTGTCAAATAAGTAAATAAAACCTTAAAAAAAAAACTCTCTCTTTCTCTCTCTCTCTATATCCATTCATCCATCCATGAAATAAAACCAGGAGAAAAACTTTTGCATTTAATTTTCATATCCTGTTGCTCAATTATCAAAAGTCATTTAAAAAAAATCCCAGGGATGTTTGGGTGGCTCAGATGGTTAAGCATCTGCCTTTGGCTTAGGTCAGGATCCTAGGATCCTGGGATTGAGTCCCGAGTTGGGCTTCCTGCTCAGCCAGGAGTCTGTTCCTCCCTCTCTCTCTGCCTCTCCCACTGCTTGTGCTCTCTCTCTCGATACAAGATCTTTGAAAAAAAAAAAAAAAAAAAAATTCAAAATCAAACTTCCACCAAAGGAAATCACCTGTACTAGAAATCAGAGTCATGAACATAGTTAAAAGCCATGGTAAACAAACTGCTCCTTCTCTTACTTCATTTGCATTTTGAAGTTTTTTGAAGGCAAAGGAATCTTTTTTTTCCACTAATGACTTCAACAAAACTTTCTCCTGCCTAAATCCTTCTAGTTTTAGTTGCCATTTAAGTAAGATAAGCACTGCCACCTAAACAAAATATGCTGTTAAATATTCTCTGAATTATAAAAAGTTTGTCAGAGTTCTAAAATACTCTGAGAAAATATATTTCAGGATCTAATTTGACAGTCTTATACAAAACAGAGGAGGTACATGCTTCTATAAGTCAGTTCTATCTGAATCTACTTGAAAGAGTGCTAGATAGAATTAAACTATTGATTTTTACTGTACCTTCGGTGATAAGCAGGAAATGTTATTTTATCCAACACACCTTATTAAGAATTCTGCTAGAAAACAGAGAGGGTGCCTTCTCACGATGAGCATGAAAATTGAGAGCCATGAGAGCATCAGGTCCAATGGAAAAATAGTTGTTCATGGTGAATTCCTGTGGAAGGGGTAAGAGCAAGTAACACGATATACTTGTCTAAGTCTGTGACAAATGTCAAATATGTAAATCTCAGTCTTTATGATTCTTTGTGAAAATTTAGTACTTTCTGCATTTTTCACTTATAGCTGATGCTATCCAGTGAAGTTTCCAGAAATAAAGCTTCAGTTCAAAAACCGCTAACAATCCATATGAATTTCACTTTGCTGTTCTGGTTAATATGCTATACCACCTCAGATCTTAGCATCATGTCCCCATCCCCCACCCCCCCGCCCACCGGCTCTACTATGGATCCAGGCTCTGCATGCCTGTGTTCCCCTCACATGTGCCTTGTACTTTCACTGCAACTTGCAGGGTCCCCACTTCATCTATTTCCCACCCTGCATGGACCCCCTGTCTCCATCTCCAGCTGTCTTGCTCCTAAGCTCTAAGCCTGCATTTCCAACTCCTGTCCAATGTGCCACAGCCTCGAGGTCAAGATGCCCCAAATCAAACTCCTTTTCCTCTTAAACATGAAACGCTTTTTCTTATTTTAAAGTCATTTCCATATACCCAGACAAAACAACCAGAAATATGGTATAACATGTATCTTCTCTCTTCCCCTAATACTGATCAGCTGCCAGGTCTCCCTCAATTCCACCTCTAGAACGTCTCCTGATGGGCCTCCTGCAGAGAAGCCCCTTGTCAGGAGGCCCCTTGTTCTGCCCTTGTGCCAAGTTCCCAGGCTATTTTTGCTCCATCCCCAGAATATCTGCCAGAAAATACAGAGCTGCTGTCACTGCAGTAGTTGCTGCCCGGGATCTGCTTCCCCCAGGATCTACTTCCTCTGCTAGGAGTCTTCTGTTTCTTCTGTTGATCTAAATTATGTTTCCCTTGTAAGGACCACCTCACATGTCGCTTCCCCTTGAATCTCTCCTGCCTGATATGTTGGGGATGCACTGAGCACCCTTGCTGTTTCCCCCCACAAACCTCTTTTCAGTCTGACTTGGGGGCCAAGTGCTTGGGTTCCTCTTCTGCTCCATGATTGGCCCTTGAGGCAGTAAGCACCAGATCTCTGTACCCCAGCACCCTGCCAGCCCCATACAAAGGCCACTTCCTCATGGCTGAGAAGCTGCTTGCAACGGAGGCCTGAGACACATACCTTGGGTTTTCTTAAGTTGTAGTACCCTTTATTTGTTACTTGAACCTTCCATCTAAAAAAATGAAAAAAAAAAAAAGGTAATTACTACCAAATTAACTGCCAGTTAACTATAATTATTACCAGTCAAGTCTGGATGCCTGGAGATGAGGTTCTTCTATGAAAAGAACATTTGAAAAATTAAGCACATCTAAGCAACGATGCAAATTCTGAGGTAAGTCCTCAGCCTCATGGGTCCTTCAATCACAGCACAGTACAGCAACAAGATAAAAGGCCAGCACCCATGGATGAGTACAAGTAACACCATCTGTTTCCATTACACTGGAGAGCTACACAAGTCTTCATTTTAAACCAAACAATATTCCCAAAGCTCCAGAAATCCACCTTTTGGGGGATACCACTCACCTGTCTAGTTTAATTGTATCTGCTTCCATCACATTTCTTAAGACCTGTGCGACCGGGACCTCCCCGGCGTACCCCGTGCCCCAGCCCAGGGTGTTGGACAGATCGTTGCCTGTTCCCAGAGGCAAGACTGCGACCTGGGGAATGTACTTTTCTTGTCCCTAGAAAACGGGAGGTACAGGTTAGATTTTTCTCTTCAGACCACCTGTAGGCTCACAGTATATGGTCAAACACCTAGACTGAAGCAAAAAAGACAACAACGTAACAACTGCACGTTGTTTTGCTGAAGGTTACAGGAACTGTTTAATCATGAGATTCAAAATCAGCAATGTCTTCTAACATTCCTCTGCATAATACAAAACAGAACCCAAAGACCGCCTCTCAGAGCTGCTGCTGCGAGAGGCACATAGCCCTTCAAGACTGATACCTTAACCTTCATCTCGTCCACCGCGTCCAGGACCCAGCCCACCGTGCCGTCGCCTCCACAGACGAGCACCCGGGCTGAGTGATAGGGAAGAAGAGTGCAAAGCTGCAGGGCTTTGATGGGGGGTGTTTTAGTTACATCAAAAACCTAGAAATGAAAGAAAAGGAAAAATTATTTCTATCCAGCATCAACCTCCACTCATGAGATGAGTACAGACACAGCAGGAGGACAGCCCCGGTTACCATGCGTCTCACAAGGCGCCAGACTCTTGACGTTCCTTGCAGCGCAGCCTGACACTGACCCTGTTTACAACGCGTGAGCCTCGTTCTGGTGACCCGGAAGCGGAGGCGTGGGAAAGTTAAGTGACTTGCCCGTGATTCCCCCAATAATTACGTGCTGACATACAAATTCAATCCTACAGTGTATCTATTATACAACACTGCCTTCTTCCTGTTCACAAGAAACCAGAATGTGCTAAGTTCATCTTTAACCAGTACTTCCTACTTTATACTGGATTCTTCACATCCATTACTAGTGCAATTGAGCGCACATTTCTGGAAAACGGTTTTGCAATATGCATAAAATGACATAAAGGTGCAAAGATCCTTCATAACTGTAATTCTGTAAATGATCTAGGAAAATATTTCAAAAACTGAAAACGTCTGTTTATAAAGGTGTTCAATGTGGCCTTATTTACCGTTGCATAGTCTTAGAGACAGACTCAACCTCCAATAGCAGGAGACTGGGTAAACATATCTGTTCAATTAATTATCTGCATAATTATATTTATAATTATCACATGTAATGTGATAATAATGTAATGTGAATGTCCATCACACCATGGACAAATATCCTTTAAAATAAAAAATACAAATTTTTAATCTGGATTATTACTGTAATGTTAATATGGAGATGCAGAGACAATGAACGGAAAGAACACAGACAAATGAAAACAACAGATGTATTTGTGTGGGGAAACTACAGGTGATTTTCTTTCCTTTTTATTATTTTTATAGTTTCCTTAAGTTGTACAATGTTGAAGGGGAAAAATACAAATTGGAAGGGAAAAAGTGAATGCCTTTCTGATCATTGCATGGGTTATTTATAAACATTTCTCAAAGCAGAAGCTACTACCATGTAAACTCAATGGTATGATCCTTTATTCTTATTTTTTTAATTGAGGTATGAGTCACATGTAACAAAATGCTTACTTAAAATCAGCCCATTTAAAATGAACAATTAAATGATTTTTAGTAAGTTTACTGAGTCGTGCATCCACCGCCACAATCCAGGTTAGAACATTATCCATGCTCCGAGAAGACCCCTTAGGGTCCGGGCGCCTCAGGCAGCCACTCCCCTCCTGTCTCTGGGCACCTGCCTTTTCTGGACAGGTCCTGTAAGTGAAGCCACACTCTCTAGGTCCTTGCACCTGGCCTCCTTCACCCAGCAGGTTTTTGAGGCTCACCCTTGGTAACATGTACGTATCAATACTATGTCCCTGCTTATCATGGAGTCATATTCCCTTGTGTGGGGACAAATTTGGTTTTATCAATTTGCTGGCCCATGGACAGCTGGGTTTTCTCCACTTTTTGACTATTATAAATATTACTGCCATGAACGTTTGCATTAAAGTCTTTGTGGGACACATGCTTTCACTTCTCTTGGGTTGGTGGCTAGAAATGGGATTGGCAGGTGGTATGGTGAATTTATGTTTAATTTTTTAAGAAATTACTGCACTGTTTTCTAAAGTGGCTACACCATTTTATATCCCCACCATCAGAGCACCTCTTTCTCCATATATTTGAATGGCTTGATATTTCTTAAATTCTTTCTATAATTGAAGGTCTACTGTTTTAAAACATTAACCACCATTACAATGAGGGAAAATGAAAAGCTAAACATGACAAAACTACCACAGAAGGAAACTTTTCTCTTTAGTTACCTGGACTGGGTTTAGGAGGATCCTAAATTCTCCCAGCAGCCCTTCTCCCATGTTAGTTCCACTACGAGAGTTGGCCAGGATGATTAATGGTGTCCAGTGCTTTCCAAGCTTAGAGGCTAGCTAAAAACATTAATGTGAGTGAAAAGGGTTTAATATCTCAAAGATGTTGAGGAATACCATTTTCATTTCCTGGTAACAATAGTGCTGTAAATTTGCTGGGAGAAGAACAATGATCCCAGTAAAATGAATACAATATGTAAATCAAAAGAATTCCCGGAATGGAAAGTGAACTCAGAGATGAATGATTTAACTTGCACTTAATTCTCTTCTCCATTATTCTACATAAGTCACTTGGTGATTCCTGGATACTTATGTAGGAAGAACTAATAAGGTAGCCCATTCTACTAATAACTCAAATTGTTAGCAAGTTTTGACTTAAATGGCGTTAAAAATGTCTTTCAGTAACTTTTCTTCATTGTTCTAATTTTGCTTCCTAAAGCTACCAGAAATAATTTTATTTGTTCTTCCATAGAATTTGTGCTCAAACACCTGAAGCATTAGATCTTTTATCAGTCTTATCTCCTAGGTGATCCATTTTAAGTTCTTTCAACTGTTCACAGAATGAACACAGATTTTCTCTGCTCTCTTACCTTGACTGTCCTCCTCTGGATGTATTTTTTTTTTTTAAGATTTTATTTATTTATTTGACAGAGAGAGACACAGTGAGAGAGGAAACACAAGCAGGGGGAGGGAGAGAGGGAGAGAAAGAGCAGACTTCCCACCAAGCAGGGAGCCCAAAGCAGGACTCGATCCCAGGACCTAAGCCGAAGGCAGACACTTAACAATTGAGCCACCCAGGCAGCCTTCTGGATGTATTCTAATGTATTTCAGTTTTCAAGTTTTTTTTAAATTTTATTTTATTTATTTATTTGACAGAGATCATAAGTAGGCAGAGAAGCAGGCAGAGAGAGAGAGGAGGAAGCACGCTCCCTGCCCAGCAGAGAGCCCAATGTGGGGCTTGATCCCAGGACCCTGGGATCATGACCTGAGCCGAAGGCAGAGGCTTTAACCCACTGAGCCACCCAGGCACCCAAGTTTTTTTTCTTTTTTAATTAAAAAAATTTTAAAAGTGGGGTACTCAGATTCAAGAATCCAGATTTGCACAAAGGCCAAAGTTAAATGAAATTCATGTTCCTCTAACCTATCCATTTCTTTCTTTGCCCCTTCTCCTTGTGGATGTGAACATGAATGGAGATATTCCACAGTCTTACTTAGTGATTCTCATTCCTAAGGATCTCAGATTGAATTTAGATACATTAGGGGATTGTACATTTAAAAAATATGTATCATAGGGATGCCTAGGTGGCTCAGTGGGTTAAGCCTCTGCCTTTAGCTCAGGTCATGATCTCAGGGTCCTGGGATAAAGCCCCGCACTGGGCTCTCTGTTGGGCGGGGAGCCTGCTTCCCCCCCACCTCTGCCTGCCTCTCTGCCTATTTCTGATCTCTCTGTCAATTAAATAAATAAAATCTTTAAAAAATATACGTATCATAACATTAAACATAATGCTTTAAATTTTTTTTTAAAGATTTTTATTTATTTTGTGAGAGTGTGAGCATGGATGAGCTGGGGGCAGGGTGGAAGGGGAAGGGGATAAGCAGACTCTGCGCTGAGTGAGGGGCCCGGGCTCGATCTCATAACCCTGAGATCATGACCTAAGCCAAAACCAAGACTCAGATACTCAACTGACTGAGTCATCCATGTGCCCCGATGTTTTTTTTTTTTTTTTTTAAAAAGAAGGCTTAGTAGTATTACTTTTTTTTTTAAAGGTTTTATTTATTAGACAGAGAAAGATCACAAGTAGGCAGAGAGGCAGGCAGAGAGAGAGAGGAGGAAGCAGGCTCTCTGCTGAGCAGAGAGCCCGATGCGGGACTCGATCCCAGGACCCTGAGATCATGACCTGAGCCGAAGGCAGCGGCTTAACCCACTGAGCCACCCAGGCACCCAGCCCCGATGTTTTTAAATTTTAAAATGTCTTTTTCAACAATTGACAGAATGGGAGAAGATATATGCAAATGACATATCAGATAAAGGACTAGTATCCAAAATCTATAACTTATCAAACTCAACACCCAAAGAACAAATAATCCAATCAAGAAATGGGCAGAGGACATGAACAGACATTTTGGCAAAGAAGACATCCAAATGGGCAACAGACACATGACAAAGTGCTCAACATCACTCGGCATCAGGGAAATATGAATCAAAACCACAATGAGACACCAATTCATGCCAGTCGGAATGGCTAAAATGAACAAGTCAGGAAAACAACAGGTGTAGGTGAGGATGCGAAGAAAGGGAAACCCTCCTACACTGTTGGTGGGAATGCAAGCTGGTGCAGCCACTCTGGAAAACAGCATGGAGGTTCCTCAAAAAGTTGAAAATAGAGCTAACCTACAACCCAGCAACTGCACTACTGGATATTTACCCGAAAGATACAAACGTTGTAATCCAAAGGGGCACCTGCACCCAGATGTTTACAACAGCAATGTCCACAATAGCCAAACTGTGGAAAGAACCTAGACGTCCATCAACAGATGAATGAATAAAGAAGATGTGATACACACACACAGGAATATTATGTAGCCATAAAAACCCCCAAATCTTGCCATTTGCAACGATGTGAATGGAACTGGAGGGTATTATACTAAGTGAAATAAGTCAGTCAGAGAAAAACAACTATCACACGATCTCACTGATATGAGGAATTACAGAAACAAGACCAACGATCATAGGGGAAAGGAGGGAAAATGAAACAAGACAAAACCAGAGAGGGAGACAAAGACTCTTAATCTCAGGAAACAAACTGAGGGTTGCTGGTAGGGACGGGGGTGGGGGAATGGGATGGCTGGGTGATGGACCCTGGGAACGGTATGTGCTATGGTGAGTGCTATGAACTGTGTAGGACTTATGAATCACAGGCTGTACCCCTGAAACAATCCATATGTTAATTAAAAATAAAATAAAATGCCTTTTTCTTTAGTAGAATACTGACAAAGATGACATTTAAGATTTAAAATCCTAATTTGGAAAAGACACAAAATTTAATTTCAAAATAAAATAGTTCAATTCGGGCACCTGGGTGGTTTTTCAGTTAAGTGTCTGCCCGTAGCTCAGGTCATGATCCCAGGGTCTGGCATTAAGCCCTGAGTCAAGGGTCCTTGCTCAGCAGGGAGTCTGCTTCTTCCTCTCCCCCTGGCCCTCTGCTTCCTCAGATGTTCTCTCAAATAAATAAAATCTTAAAAAAAAATAGTTCAGTTATTTTGACATATTCAAGTAGGAAATACAGGCAAATTTTTATAGTTATTCCTTTTATAACAAAGACTGAGAGATTCATTTATATCAATTTCCAAATACACACATACTGCAAAGGGTCGCTGACACTTCAGTGTTCACAAATTGTTTGTAAGGAGTAGCTAATGCAAGGTAAACTTATCTCTGGGCACCCTTCATAAAGTTCCAAGTAGGAAAATTATGTTAGAACAGTGTGTGAGGAAAATCCATGTTTTCTTTTCATGGATAGTAATAATGAATTTCAAGGCTGGCTGTTTATGAGTCATCTGAAGACCTTAAAGGAATACAGATTCTCGGGACCTGCTCTAGACCCAATGACTCAAACCCAGTGAGGGAACCGCACTTGGGACTCTGCATTCTCAAAAAGCTCGCCAAGTGACTTAGATGCAGGCGGGGACTGGGAAACCGGTAAGAGGACATTTCCAATTTCCCTTTAGACTCTGAGGCACCTCCCTGAAAACTAAGCAGGGCTCTCCGGCCTGCTGTAAGGCTTTCTCCCTCAGTGCCCGGTACCTGTCGCACTCTGACTTAAACGGCTCTATGAAAACCAGTTACATAAGGAAAATAGAACTCTGATTACCAGTGCATAATCCGTTTTTTTGTCTTTACGCATCTGATTAATAGAGGTCAAATAACTTGGGGGGATGATGAGGTTTCTGAATTCTCCAAAATCACATTTTTCATTCTTCAGGCTACTTTTCATGCATTCATCATGTACTGTTTTCTGACACCAAATGCACCTGAGGGAAGGAAGAAACAAGGACAATAGTTAACTTTAAACCATAATTTTAATGATTTGTAAACAGATCATTCCTGTCAAAAAATTAATAGTAATCTCATCACCACTGGACATAAGATCTACCAAGTAAAAGATTTATAACTCTGCATAGTGAAAACAAACAATCAAGTCTGAACATACCTGGCACTGTAATCTAATAGTGGTTTTTAAAGTGTGCCCTAGGGCTCCCCAGAATCCTTTCAGGATGACTCTGAGGTTAAAATCACTTTAATAATAAGGGACTTCTGTTGTATCCCTTTTTTATTTTATTTTTTTAAAGATTTTAATCATTTGTCAGAGAGAGAGAATGCACACAAGCAGGGGAGCAACAGAGGCAGAGGGAGAAGCAGGCACCCAGCTGAGCAGGGGGATTGATGCGCGGCTTGATCCCAGAACCCTGGGATCATGACCTGACCCGAAGGGAGATGCTTAACTGACTGAGCCGCCCAAAGGTCCCAAGCTGTCCAACTCTTCATCTTAGCTCAGGTCTTGACCTCGGGGTTGTGAGTTCAAGTCCCACACTGGGCTCTGCATTGGACATGGAGCCTACTTAAAAAAAAAATAAATCACTTTAACAATAATTCTGAAATGCTATTCCATCTTCCTTCTCTCAAGAGTGTGCAGATCCAATGCAGAAGCAGACAAGAAAATCTAGGTGGACTCTAAACCAGAAAAGTCAAACTGTTGCTCCTCTCATTAAATTTTCATTACAGTATTTTGTTACATTACTTAAAAAAATATTAAAACAATTTCTCATTTTTTAAAAAAGATTTTATTTATTTATTTGACAGAGAGATCACAAGTAGGCAGAGAGGCAGGCAGAGAGAGAAAAGCAGGCTCTTGGCTTAGCAGAGAGCCCCATGCAGGGCTCGATCCCAGGACCCTGAGATCATGACCTAGGCTGAACTGAGCCAATTAAGCACCCCACAATTTCTCAGTTTAATGTGTAACATGGTAAATGCTAGTGGACATAATCCACATAAACAAAAGTGGGTCTGGAACACTGTTTCTGAATCTTAATTTAAAACCTCTATGACCATTTGTGAACACTCTATTAAATATAGCACAATAGTCCATTTCTTGTTGGCAGTTAATACAAAACTAGTCTATGCGTTTGCATTTGAAATACACACAGAAACATTTCCATTCAGATGTGCCTCTCTGGATGGGTGTGTGGGAACAAACAGGAGTAGAGCTGGAAAAGGTCCTGGGTTTCCATTATTAATCTGCTAAGAATTTAATCCACTCACAGACAAGACAGAGCTGACCCTACAGACAAAAGCAGGCCAACAGAAAATAATGGTTATAATTAAATGAATTAAGAGAAAAAAAAAAAGAGGATAAAAGTCTTTCGCCCAAGGTCAACCCTTTTGGACTTCTATTTTAAGGTTGTTTTTTCCGGTGGATGTTCAGATTTGCCAAGTGATTACTGCTATAGACTCAGGAGTCCTCTTTACTGCTGAAAGAAGTGTTATCTGCAGGATCTGTTAGAAAACTGTAAAATAACTTACGTACGTTTTGTTAGTACTCGCTTTCAAACCAAGCCTGAGAAACCACAGCAAACTGCTTACTGCACCCCGACGCTCCCAACCCCACCTACCGCGTGCACCAGGCACTTGCAAACTGGGTACTGTTACTGAGAATAACCTGCAAGGGTCCCTCTGAATATTTCACACTGCTGTCCTCTGGGAAAAAAAGTAGGGCTGAGGGATGAGAAGAACATTTTCCCTTTTATTCTATATTCTTCTGTATTGCTGTACTACTTGTTTCTAAAAACCAGAATATATTGATAAGCTCCCTGTATAAACTTTTAAAATTGTATTTTAAATAATATGAATATATCAAAAAGACATAAAATAAAAATCATCCAAAGACAGTTCCTCTTAACTTTTGGATGCACCTCTCAGTTTTATTGTGCATATACGCTTGTGTTTCAGGAGAGATACGATGTAGATGGAGCGGAACAATACTTTTCTTTCCATGTTATCAGGAATATTGTCCTATGTCATTAAATATTTTAAGAAAAAATATGGTTTGTAAAGAACATATATAGTACATCACATGGATGTACTATAATGTATTCAACCTTAAAATATAAGACATTTAGATAATTTATTTTTCTAAGTATAAACAACATGATTAACAACCATAAACATAAATGAGATTATTTCTCTGGAATCCTCTAAACCAAGTTACTGACTCAAAGGGCATGCATTTTCCCAAGATTCTTTTCTTCAATAATTTTTCTGAGTATAGTGGACACATAATATGTACATTAATTTCAAAAATACAATAGTGACTGATATATGTCTGTCCAGTGTGCTTGTTGTCAATGGAGATGTTCATCATGGCTAATACTTGCTTATCCTGCACATTAGTATTTTAAATTTTTTGATAATTTGATAGAAAACTTTTTTTTGTTTTAATTTGGAGGTCTTTGATCACTAGGAGAAGCTGAATATTTTTCTGTCTCTGTGAATTGATTCAGGTCCTATATTCATCTTTTACTAGCTTTTAACAACTGCATGCACTTTTTATTGATGTAGGATATCAACCTCTTTTCTGTCACATTTATTGCAAATTTGTTTCAGTTTTCTTTTAAGCTTACTTTTGAATGTCATTTTTTGATAGATCTCTATTTTCCCTTGTGGTTTATTTAAATGCTGTTATGCTTTGAAGTCCTTCACTATTTCCAAACTAGACACTCAGTTCTCATCTCTCTGTCATTAATTTGGTGCTTCTTCTGAGACAAGAGGTTCCACTGAGAATCTCATGAAAGTGTCCAGGTTTCTTGGAATCTTAGCCATCTGTGAACTAAGAGCCACTGCTTTAACCCACCTGCTGTTTATCTTGGTATATAGGGCAATATGAAGATTTCACTTTTCCCCCCAAAAAGGACCTGTCCTGGCATGATTCATAAAATAATCTTTTCTATCCCCATTGATTTGGGACACCTTTATCATTTACTACATTCTCATAAATTTCACAAAGATTCTGTTACCTAAAATGATGGCTATTATCAGCCTTTGCTCTGTAAAGGTAGAGCTAAAATGCTTGCTAGCTGTGCAACATTATACTTTTCCTTACAAATTTCATATTCAAAATTGCGACTGGTCTCTTTATGTATTTGTAATAACTGTTTAACCTGACCTAGATTTCAAACCTAATGGGAAAATAAGACATTACTAATAATGTCTTGATATTTTAGTTTCAACAATCATGTCATTTTGATTAATTGCTTATATTTTTACTTTGCAAAATTTTAAACCCACACAGAAGTCAAAAGTATAGGGGCGCCTGGAGGTTCAGTGGGTTAAGCCTCTGTCTTTGGCTCAGGTCATGATCGCAGGGTCCTGGGATCGAGTACCCCGCATTGGGATCTCTGCTTGGCGGGAGTGCCTGCTTCCCCTCTCTCTCTAACTACTTGTGATCTATCAAATAAATAAATAAAAATCTTAAAAAAATATATATCAAAATTACCTTCACTCTGACTCTTAGTATTTTTCCCACAGTTGCTTTATCTTTCAATGTGAACTCATATATTGCTGAATCATTTGAAAGTATTACAGACATTATGAAATTTCACCTTTCAATACTTCAACAAGTATTTTCAAAATACAAGGATAGTCTCATTTTTAAAATGTTTTGCATTAGAATTTTTTTCCTACAGTAAACATAGGTAAGTCTACCACCTACATTTCAGCATTAATATCTTACTGTAATTGCTTTGTTACATTTCTATCCATCGATTAACCCACCTAATTTTTGGGGTATTTCAAGTAAACTGTAGATATCAGGATACTTCCTAAATGCCTCACCAAGCAGGCATATCATTACCTAGAGTTCATCATTTATTTATAGCTTTTTTTCTTTTGCTATAAAATTTACATGTGATGAAATGCTAATTAGTACATTTGCTGAGTTTTGACAAATGAACACTTTCATGTAACTAAAACCTTTATCAACATACAGAACATCACCATACTATGTGCCATTCTTGTACAGGAGTATAACTTTTATTTTTTTAAAAAGAAGCTTTATAGGGACGCCTGGGTTGCTCAGTCAGTTAGGGTCTGCCTTCAGTTCAGGTCATCCCAGGGTCCAGGGATCGAGCCCTGCATCAGGCTCCCTGCTCTGCAGGTGTCTGCTTCTCCTCCCTCTACTTAAGCTCTCTCTTGCTATCTCGGTCACTCTCTCTCTGAAATAAAAAAAATCTTAAAAGAAAAATTAAAAAAAAAAAAAAAAAAGGGGCACCTGGGTGGCTCAGTAGTTAGGCATCTGCCTTCGGCTCAGGTCATGACCCTGAGGTCCTAGGATCCAGCCTCCTGTTCTGCTCCCTGCTCAGTGGGGAGCCTGCTTCTTACTCTCCCACTCCCCCTGCTTGTGTTCCCTTTCTCAGTGCGTCTGTCAAATAAATAAATAAAATCTTTTAAAAAAAAAAAAGAGCTCTACAAGGGGAAAAAAGAAACTACTGGCAACAATGTTTATTATTTTTTGTAAAGCTACTTGTTGGCGGTAGCTCTCTTCTTTAGTTTGCTGCAGGAGGCGGAAGAACTATATGTAGGGTTGAGATGGTCGTGTATATTTCCACAAAAACAGGGGTTGGCCAACTACAAATAATATGTCTCACCTGATTTTATGAATAAAGTTTTATTAGACCACAGCTACCCCCTTTCATTTATGCACCATCTAGGGCTGGTTTTGTACTATGATGGACAGTGAGTTAAGTGAGGATCTGCAAAGCCTAAAATACTTAGTTTTGGCTCTTTATAGAAAGTTTGCCCACCTCTACTCTAGAAGATGATCTGGTATCTTTCACTGTTTCAGATAATGAATAAAATGAATAAATACTTAACAAGAGAACACAGAAAGGTAAAGTTTAAGATCAAAGCCAAGACTAAAGTGGCCCAGCTCAAAGTCAGAAGCTTTGTTTCATTACTCAGTGTGTCCGGGGGTGGGGGTGGGGTGGGGGTAGGGGGGGTGGTTTGCAGTGAAGGGGAAGGGATAGGATGTAATGAAGAAAAGGTCTTATCAGTAAAAAGGCACCTTAAGTTTCTTTTTTTTTTTCTTTTTTAAGATTTAACTTATTTATTTGACAGAGAGCCAGAGAGGGAATGCAAGCAGGGGGGAGTGGGAGAGGGAGAAACAGGTTTCCTGTTTAACAGGGAGCCCAATGCAGGGCTGGATCCCAGGATCCTGGAATCAAGACATGAGCCAAAGGCAGACAACTAATGACTGACCTACTCAGGCACCCCGCACCTTAAGTTTTCTTAACAACAGTTGAGGTTTTCTTAATAATACTATGAGGAACTAGGTTTAAAGAATGTAATGAATACTTCTAATACAATTCTCTATTTTAGTTAGAAGAAAGATAGGAAGAAGAAAACGAAGACCATGGAAAGGGTGTTAAGATACTAGGTGCAGAAACACATTACAGAGATTGGGGGCAGATGCGGGAATATATACGAGAGAGAAAAAAATCTACAGGGAATGTAGAATCTGGTACAGTGCCTGGGCACAAAATAAATGTTAACTATGTAAAAATAATGACCAAATGAGTATAAGTTAAAGGGCCTTTGTCACTTATTCTGCAGAGCTTAACTGAGCTGCAGGCTTTAAAATCAGTTATCACATGAATCTTAACAGTTCTCTTAAGTCTTGTACTTAGATCGTGATATAGATATGGAAGAAGCCCTTGCCAGGGCTGGATAAAATCCAGAGAGGGACAGTCTGGCTTGTGTTTAAAGGTTCTAAATAGGTATTTATTTATTTTTCTGAAATATCTCATTCCTACAAAAGGTCATAGCAGACAGCAATCCTGCATAACATTATTGGCTAAAATAAATCAGAACACTGCAGAACATTCAGGACACTGTGCTCTTTTCTCCTGGGAATAATAAACACTTCCTAAATTATACAGAGATAATTTCTACCATGGGTGAGGGGTTCTAGTATGCTGGGAAGAAACTGCTCATTAACTGGTAAGAACAAGGAAAAGATCATCACATTCACTGTACACAAAGGGGAAGATACAACATTAAGGATGAAGGCTGATGTTGTAAAAAGTACATAAAAATAGCAGTCATCCCCCTACTTTAGAATTATCTGCAGGGCCTGCTAGAGAAACAACTGCTGGTTTCCAGACCAAGTTTCTGATTTAGTGGGTCTGGGGTGGAAGTAGGGTTGCCAGGAAAATAGAAGATGCTTGATTAAATTTCAATTTCAGATAAACAAATAATTTTTTGGCATAAGTCTGTCCCAAATATTGCAAATGATTTATTTTGTTCACTAATCTGGCAAACTAGAATTTGCATTTCTAACAAGTTTCCAAATGACGCTAATGCTGCTGGTCTAGGGAACCTACTTTGAGAACCACTGAAATACAAACCGTTATGTCATCATCGAGAAGGAAAAATTGGGGCCTGGGGGTGAGTAGAAGATCAGGTAAGGGTTCCTGGAGGAAAGGGCACCAGACCAGTCTCTAAGGATGCCTAGCAGCTAGCCAGGCGAGGAAAGTCTTGAGAAAGAGAAGGACAGAAGAAAGAGCCTGGTATTTTAAGGAAGGCATAGCCAGCTCGGCATTGCGGGCACATCAAGTTTAATGCCATTGGTAGCAGGTAAACCTGGAAGGGCAAGCAAGGTCTGGAGAGTGCACAATACCCTGGGTACCATGGAAAGCACTTGAAGTTTACACCGGAAGACCATCAGGGTAAGTGATGGGAGCAAGTGAAGGGGTTTACTCAGAGCAGGGACTAGGTCAGATATGCTTTTCTATTATTACTCAGGCAGAGGATCAGAGCACTAGGATTATCTGTTAAGGAGTATGTGAAGCAGTTAAGATATTTATGGAAGCCATTTTTATCTAATTCTGCAGACACAAAGAAGGGAAGGGAATAAGATGCAAGTATTGTCTCTTTCCAACTAATCCCAGTTTTTGTAAAGCTTACCTATAGAGAGAATTATGAAATTTACCTAAAGACGCTGGTAACCTAGTTCTCACTGATGCCAAAAGAACAACAGCTAAATTCAAAAGATACCAAATAAAAATCAATGGTTATAAAACTCTGTAGTTGTTCAAAATTTTTGAGTCTAAAGCTGATGTGTAAAACTGTTAAAAATAAGATTTAAAAATAGGTGTTGACCTAACAGTGCTCATGCTAAGTTAAAAAAAAAAAAAAAAAAAAAAAGATGGGGGGGATTTTGAAGTAAAATAAAAAATAAAGATAAAAAAGTAACTTGTCATCCAGTGTCAGCCTGCTATTTTAGTTTCTAAACACACTTAGGGGCCTTTCTGCTGGTCAGAAATAAAACTCATGACAATGAAGATGTCCAGACCTAAGGCTGAGCCAAGGGTAGGATGTCGGTATGCCTAACGCTATACTGGGGGTTAGAAATTCCAGACACAGGTCTATCTTACCACCAAGTAAAATTCTCTCAACTGTAAAATGAGAGCAGATGATCGCAGAAGCAGCTTCTCCTAATTACCAATCTTTAACAACAGCCAAAGGCGTCTTCCCCTATTTTCAGATAGTATTTAAGAACGTTAATGTTTCGTCTGGTGTCTGTTATTTAGAAGCCACTAAAATATTCTTAGCTTAACCAAAGACTCTGGTCTGAGATGCTACATGTCCTGGAAGGCCATCTGGCAAAAGCAGAGTCCCTCTAAGTGCTGTCTTTCACTATAGCACCAATACCTATATTCGAAAATAATGCCCCCAACGCCTCTAGGGAACCACACTCCCTTTCACTGCCCATTCATAATACCGCTGATCCTGAGGAGGATCAGTTTCCTGAGTCTGGGGGAAAGCTAATTTGTCCATACTTCCATTCTCCTTACTTAAAATGGAGATAATCAACAGGAACGAAAGCCAACACATAACACACAGTGGCTATGAAGTGTGTAGCACTTAGAGACCTTGGGATCTAAGTGCCAAGTTTCATTACCCAAAAGGGCAGCCTGGCTGAGGAGTGGGGGCTGGATGTATCATCTGAGCAAATGACTACTGCAAAGCTGCCCTGCCTGTCCAATTCCAGGGACATTTATGGGCTTGCTTCCTTGAAGTGAGCAGTTTAGGCCATTTGCAGAGATCAAGGCAGGCCTCTCCGCCCACTCCACGACATCCTGACTCCAACGCCGCCATCTAGGGCACAAAGGGCTTACCTGGAATCGCAGAGCTTGGGCTGGCTGCCGCACTGCTGCTTGCAGACCACGCAGTAGCTGCACAGGGGCACGTTGCCCCGGATCCAGTGGTGGGGCATGGCGTCCAGGGCCCTGCCGTCACTCTTGAGCATGATCTCCTTGCACGGGAAGCGCTTGTCGGCCTTCTTGAGGCAGCCCTCGTCCACGCGCAGCCCGCAGCAGTCGCAGAAGGCGCCCAGCAGAATGTGCTGCGCGCACACGCAGCAGTAGGTGGGCTGGCTGAACAGGTCCGTGTCGCGCCAGCCGTGCTTGCTCTTGCGGAAGATGTCCCTGCGATGCAGCTGGCGGCGCGACCGCTGGAGGCTGCACCAGAAGGTGATGAACACGGGCAGCAGCACCGAGCACAGCGTCCACAGGACCAGGTGCCCGTCGGCAAACAGGCCCTCGTAGGGCGCCGGCCGCTTCTCCGTTTCCATCTCGTCCGAGGCCGATTTCTAACAGAGAGAAACAGGCGAGGTCCACCCGGGGCTCGCGGTTCCCCACCGCCCTCCGCCTTTCAGGGGACCCCAAGGGAGCCGTCCGCGCGGGTGGCCCCGCTGTCTCCCCCGCCGCTCGACCCCGGAGGCTCCCAACGAGCCGCGCCGAGGGGGCGGCACCCAGCGCGGTCACGCTCCGCCGAGCGCCCGGCACGGGAGAAACGAACTGGCGGCCCTCGGCGGGGAGACGACCGCGAAGCTCGGCGCCCTGAGCTCTGCGCGCGGTGGCGCACGTGGGCCGCGCGGCGCCGGCGGCGTCCGTGACCGTTAGCCCGGGCCCGCACTCCGCGGCCGAGCGCGGCCTCCCGCAGGCCCCCACCCGCTCACCCCTCTCCCGAGGCCTCGCGACCGGCCTCCGCCCTCCCCTCGAGCCCTACCTGGCGCGGGCGGCGGCGCTGCTGCGGGGCCCAGGGCTGGGGCCGCCCTCGCGCCGCCGCGCTCACAAGCGCTTCTCCGGTGCCTGCCGGGGCGCCGACGCCAGCGAAGGGCGCCGCGAGCCGCACGCACGCCGAGCCCGGCGGCGCGACCGCGGGCGGGGGCGGGGCCTGCCGCGCGAGCCCCGGGGCGGGGCGGAGGTGTGAGGTGGGACGCGGGGGCTGATGGACCTCGGGGGGCGGGCCTTGGGGGGAAAGGGTGGAGCCGGGAGGAAGGAGCTGGGGAAGTGGGTGTGGCTTAGGGAGAACAGTGGGCGGAGTAACAGTAAGGTGGGGGCGGTAGAGAGGACGCGAGGTTGAACCGCGCTAGGCTGTAGCCTTGGAAGTTCTAGCATGAGTGATTTACAGCGAGCTTGTCTAGGACCTTCACCTTCCCCCACCTCCCTCATTGTCTGGCAGAGGTGGGAGCCCGCCCGGTTTCGAATGATGGAAGGGAGAAAACCGAAAGTTTTGAGAGTGTTACATGCTAAAAGAATGGGACAATCCAGGTAAAAAAATAGATGTCACCTGAGTGCTTGCCAGTTTATTAAACGTGTTGGCTTATTGTGGTCCACGCACTCTGCCAGGAGTCCCAGCCCTCGCAGAGTGCCGGGCGTGTTGTAACAAGCCTGACAAGAAGCGTTTATTTAGACCTATAAATAATGGCTTACTGCATCCCTGGTGCTAGGCACCAGGCTGAGTTTAGCATCCCCATTTTCCAGATGAGGAAAACCAAGGCATAGACACGTAGAGAAACATGTCTGATGCTCCAAAGTCAATGTTGGGACTGAGATTCCTTTTAGCTGGTCATCCAGGGACACCTGGGTGGCTCTGTGGATTAAAGCCTCTGCCTTCGGCTCTGCTCAGCTGCGAGCCTACTCCCCTCCACCCCCCACCCCCCACCATCTGCCTCTCTGTCTACTTGTGATTTCTGTCTGTCAAATAAATTTAAAAAAAAAAATCTTTAAGTTGGTCATCCGAATTAGCTTTAATCCTAATTAAACCATCAGAGTGTCTCCTATTTTATTTCGAAGAACCTTGCCCCCCGGGGATCTTGTTAAAAATGCAGATTCTAATTCCATTTCTTGGAGAAGAGGCATGAGGATCTGCATTTCTGACACATGTCCAGAGATGCTGATGCTGAGGGTTCCCGGGACACACTTGGAGCGGTCAGCGTTAAGTATTTAACCATTTGGATTGTGAAGACTGGGGCTGGCTGTATTGGAGGTGGTGTGGTGAGGCTTGGAGCACATCGATCCTGGCCACACACGTCTGTGGATCCTAGTTGAAGTAGAGCCCTTAATGTAGCTTCTATTTGGAACCATGACAAAGAATATACTTTTAAAAATTGAGGGTTTAAAAAAAATTCCCATTATAGAACATTTGGAAAATAGAGAAAAGATATTTTCTTTATTATTTCTTTATTATTTTTTTATTATTATAAAAAGGGAAGAAGGATCATCCCTCTCTCACCCCTAAGACAACCTGTGTTTGCACATCTTGGCACGTTTTTTCCATTAATTTCTATGAAAACTGTGGTTTTCTTTTTTCTTTTTTTAAAATTTGTTATTTTTTATAAACATATAATATATTTTTATCCCCAGGGGTACAGGTCTGTGAATCGCCAGGTTTACACACTTCACAGCACTCACCATAGCACATACCCTTCCCAATGTCCATAAACCCCCCCTCCCCCAACCCCCCTCCCTCCAGAAACCCTCAGTTTGTTTGGTGAGATTAAGAGTCA
>NC_081572.1:30756499-30790044 GCF_022355385.1 Mustela nigripes | reverse complement strand
TGTCTCCCTCCCAATCCCATCTTGTTTCATTTATTCTTCTCCTACCCCCTTAACCCCCCATGTTGCATCTCCACTTCCTCATATCAGGGAGATCATATGATAGTTGTCTTTCTCTGCTTGACTTATTTCGCTAAGCATGATACCCTCTAGTTCCATCCACGTCGTCACAAATGGCAAGATTTCATTTCTTTTGATGGCTGCATAGTATTCCATTGTATATATATATATATACATATATATATATGTATATATATATATATACCACATCTTCTTTATCCGTTCATCTGTTGATGGACATCTAGGTTCTTTCCATAGTTTGGCTATTGTAGACATTGCTGCTATAAACATTTGGGTGCATGTGCCCTTTCAGATCACTACATTTGTATCTTTAGGGTAAATACCCAGTAGTGCAATTGCTGGGTCATAGGGTAGTTCTATTTTCAACATTTTGAGGAACCTCCATGTTGTTTTCCAGAGTGGCTGCACCAGCTTGCATTCCCACCAACAGTGTAGGAGGGTTCCCCTTTCTCCGCATCCTCGCCAGCATCTGTCATTTCCTGACTTGTTAATTTTAGCCATTCTGACTGGTGTGAGGTGATATCTCATAGTGGTTTTGATTTGTATTTCCCTGATGCCGAGTGATATGGAACACTTTTTCATGTGTCTGTTGGCCATCTGCATGTCTTCTTTGCAGAAATGTCTGTTTATGTCTTCTGCCCATTTTTGATTGGATTATTTGTTCTTCGGGTGTTGAGTTTGCTAAGTTCTTTATAGATTTTGGACACTAGCCATTTATCTGATATGTCGTTTGCAAATAGGTTTGCTTTTTTCTACATGTAATTTTGATTATATGGTAGATATAATCTCTGTCCGACTATTTTTTTCATTTACAAAATAACTTTTACACGTTTTTATGCATTTATATCTAACAGTTGCATAATGTTCCATTCTAGGAAGACAGTTCACTGTTGGGAACTTACCTCTGTTTTTGGCTCTTTGTCTCTAATATTTTGCTATGATATATTGTTCCTCTGTTTAGGTTTATCTCCTTAGATTCTCACATTTAGGAAAAGAATATGAACAGTTTAAGTCTTATGGAAGTTTTTTTTTAAACAATCGTAGTCTCTCTTTCCTAAGTGAAAATCATCTGGGAAATTTATCTCTGTAAGGGCAGATTAATAGAGATTATCACATCTGAGGAAGACACTCGTTTTTTTTTTTAAAGGTTTTATTTATTTATGTATTTGAGAAAGAGAGAGAGCGCATGTGCCCATGAGTGGGGGAGGAGGGGCAGAGAGAGAGGGAGGGGAAAGAATCTTAAGCAGACTCCCTGCTGATCCCTGAGCCCATCATGGGGCTCCATCTCAGGACCCTGAGATCATGACCTGAGCCTAAAATAAGAATTGGATGTTTAACCTACTGAGCCACCCAGGGGCCCCAATAGCTCATTTCTTTTTAGTGCCATATACTATTCCATTGTCTGGAATATTATCACAGTTTTTTGATTCATTTACATATTGAAGGACATCTTGTTTGCTTCCAAGAACTGGTAATTATGAATAAGGTGACTACAGACATCTGTGTGTGGGTTTTTGTATGGACATAAGTTTTCAACTCACCTGGAGAAATGTCCTCTCTTTAAAAATACTTTTTCGGCGCCTGGGTGGGTTAAGCCTCTGCCTTCAGCTCAGGTCATGATTCCAGTGGACCTGGGATCGAGCCCCACATCAGTCTCTCTGCTCAGCAGGGAGCCTGCTTTGCCCTCTCTCTCTCTGCCTGTCTCTCTGCCTACTTGTGATCTCTCTCTCTCTCTCTCTCTCTGTTAAATAAATAAATAAAATCGTTAAAAATACTTTTTCTATCTTGCTTTTTTTTAACCCTTTCCCCTCCCCCTTTCTCTCTCTCATTCTCTCTCTCTCTCAATTTTACTCTATTTTTCTAAAACATTTCCATTGCTCTATCTTTGGATCTTTTCATTGATTTTTTTTAATTTCTAAGAGCTTTTGTTGATTTGATTTTGGAATATTCCTTTTTTTTTTTTTTTCCAGCAGTATCCCGTTCACATTTCATGGGAGCAGAAATATTCTCTTGCCTCGCAGAGGATAGTGTTGGATAGTTTTTTCCCCCCCTTCTCTCCTCACACAGTCTCTGTATTGCTGCACGTTGCTTTTCCTTCTGGTTTCCTTTGTCTTCATCTTCCAGTAAGAGATTTTCACAGATGTCTCATGAACCTCTGGGGGATTCTAACGCAGCTTAAGTTTAGAGAATCACTGCCAGAGGGTCTCTTCACCTCTCTGAAACTGATGATTCCAACTGAAATCCCACAGAGAAAAACAGCACAGGTTTCAGTATCTTTTCCCCAGAAGAATTGAGCTTTTTTCTCCCAGTTGAAGGCTTAGCACTTTTCCTGAATGAAGTGTAATATGACAGCAGCCTTTAGAAGTGGTTTCACAAATTATTTGGTCCGTGCTCCACTCCCCCAGTGTATTGATTTGTACCACCGTACATTCCTACACTTTGCCAGTGCCCCTGTCATTCCTGTTTAGCTTAGAGGGCAGCCTGGCACTGGCCATCGGGAATCCGATGCTGACCTTGGCTGTCCTTACCTGTTGGGCAGATGTAAATTGGAGCCAATGTCCTGGACCCAGGGCAGAAATTACAGCCCACTTGTGGCAGCAAGCAGCAGGCCAGCAAGGCTCCTGTCCAAGGCCAAACCATCTTACCATTGTATTACTGCTCCAAACAGGAAGGTGTGTGTTTGTGTAGAAGTACAGAGGATATGAAAAGGGAAGCCAAGGGCATGGGGTGTGGAGACAGAGCGGGGACATCAACTCCTGTTGAAAAGAGGCCATATTTTCTTTTCTAATAAAGATGGATTTTTATTTCAACAATATACAGTATTATGTAACTTAATATGTGTTTGATTAATCTCTGTATCATTCGGTCACTGAGGACAGTTTTATAGATCTTCTGTTACGGGTCTTAGAATGGAATGGGTATGAAAATATAAGAAAGGTGATTCACAAAGAGAAGGAGGAATAATAATAATTACGCTGCTAGTAACAACAATAACAGGGATTTCCAAATATTAGATCCTTCCTGTATCTGTCAAGTACTTTACAAATATATTCTCTTTTTCAATTAATTTGTTTTTAGAATGAACTTTTTTATTTATGATTATTATTTTTAATTTTCTTTATTTAAGTTTTCAAAACAACAGTGAGAGGTAAGTCATATTATAATTATCATTCTTTTCTTATAAATGAGGAGACAATAATCTCGATAGTCAAGAAACCTGCCTGATTACAGCTTCACTATAACCCAGGTGCTAATCTTGGAGCCCGGATTCATCAATGACTCTGTGTTCCACAATCTTGGCCATGGTACCATGTGGCCTACACAGTAGA
The DNA here is from genome assembly GCF_022355385.1 of Mustela nigripes. Lineage (NCBI taxonomy): Eukaryota > Metazoa > Chordata > Mammalia > Carnivora > Mustelidae > Mustela > Mustela nigripes. The sequence goes on along the minus strand of NC_081572.1, from coordinate 30,786,637 downwards.
TACTCCTTAACTTTTAGAATTTTTTAAAAAAATTTATTTGACAGAGATCACAAGTAGGCAGAGAGGCAGGCAGAGAGAGAGGAAGGGAAGCAAGCTCCCTGCTGAGCAGAGAGCCCGACTTGGGGCTCAATCCCAGGACCCCAGGACCATGACACGAGCCGAAGACAGAGGCTCTAACCCACTGAGCCACCCAGGCCCCCCAATACTCCTTTACTTTTGAGTGAAGCTTCTGTCAGGACCTTGTCGTTAACTTACATCCAAGAGCACCCAGGTTTGGACACAAACCTGAGAACCCTCGTAGTGGTTAGCTATTGTCAGAGTGAGGCTGTGTAACAAAGCACTCCTAGACCCTGTGGCTTAAAGTAACAGTCACGTCATCCTAAGGACCCACAGGTTATGGGTGGCTGGGCTTCCTGCTGTGGTGGCTGGAGATCAGGCAAGGTGAGTGGGCCTGGGTTGGGTGAGTCCATTGCTCGGTAGGCTGAGCTCCTTGCTCAGATCCCTTCCATCTGAGTTAATTCTGAAACTCAGCTTGGTTGCGGTGGTGGGGGTGGGGTGGGGGCAGCTGTTTGGGGGAAGCTCTTCTTGCAGCAATGGCAGAAATGCGAGCGGACGTGCCTGGGGGCACACACACATGGCATGTACCCTTGTTTGTGTTGTGTCTGATACCATCCCATTGTCTGAAGCAAGGCCCTTGGTTGAGTCCACGGTCAAAGGGCAGGACTGCAAAGTCATACAGCAAAGACATGTATGTGGTGGTGGAGATGGGTCGATGTGGGCGCTCTCATCCACCACACTTGCCCACACCTCATACCTGTCTAGACAGCATACCTATCAAGGAACCTGTGTATGGTTCATGGGCAGCTTATACAGGGACTATAATAAAAATTATAAGAGAATTGTGTGTATACTGTAAAAATACAGAGTTTATAGTCTAGTGGGAAAGATAGTTAAAAAAAAAAAGAAAACAACTACAAAAAGGAATATTAGAAGTTATTTAATTGACTCTGGGCCTAAAGAATGTGGGCACATTATAATTCTCTTGGGATAGATTCAGCATCTTTCCATCATTTTGTTTTTGTTTTTAAAGATGTTTCCCTGTTCTCTGAAGTTTCGCTAGCTGACTGAATTAGAAATCACTGTCTTGGGGCACCTGGGTACCTCAGTCATATGGGCATCTGACCCTCGGTTTCAGCTTGGGTCCTGATCTCATGGCTCATAGGATTAAACCCCTCATTGGGTTTCATGCTCAGTGGGAGTCTGCTTGGATATTCTTTCCTTCTTCCCCTGCCCCTGCTTATTTACAAATAAATAAATCTTAAAATAAAGACATCACTATCATATCCTTTTTTTTAAAAAAAAAAGATTTTATTTATTTATTTGAGAGACAGAGCATGAGGGGGAGGGGATGAAGGAGCAGGAGAAGCAGAGTCCCCGCTGAGCAGGGAGCCCGACCCCAGGACCCTGGGATCATAACAGGAGCTGAAGGCCGATGCTTAACTGGCTGATCCAACCAGGTGCCCCCATGTGATGATGTCAGGAGCTTGATGGTGTCAGGTTTATCCTTGATCCTTAAACATCACTGTGATCTGAGAATTCCTTTTATTTATTTTTTATTTTTAAAAGATTTTATTTTATTTATTATTATTATTTTAAAAGATTTTATTTATTTATTTGTCAGAGAGAGAGTGAGCGAGAGCGAGTACAGGCAGACAGAGTGGAAGGCAGAGTCAGAGGGAGAAGCAGGCCCCCTGCAGAGCAAGGAGCCCGATGTGGGACTCGATCCCAGGACACTGGGATCATGACCTGAGCCGAAGGCAGCTGCTTAACCAACTGAGCCACCCAGGCGTCCCAAAAGATTTTATTTTTGAGTGATCTCTACCCACAACGTGGGGCTCAAACTCCAAACCCCAAGATCAAGAGTTGCATGCTCCACTGACTGAGCCAGCTAGGCACCCCAGGAATTCCTTTTACAAAGAGATGGGAAACCCACTCAAATGGGAATATCAGTTATGTTAGGACGCCGAGAACGTGGGTAGTAGCATTTGTTCTGTGGATAACTGGTAATGCAGCTTTCCTAACCCTTAGCATCTAATGAAAACCTTGAGATTGATTAAGATCCTAAGAAAACAGTCTGAGGCACAGCAGTGCCATCTCTCCATCTCCAGCGGATTCTCTGGTAGTCCTGGAAACTTTTAGAAGAGCTAACCTCGGTGGCCTTGAGTTTCTTTCCCCATGACCTTGGTTGTCCCTGGTTCTGTTCTCTAGGCTGCCACCTTGTGGACCTTTTGGGAATTGCATGTTCAACGGAGAGCCCTGAAGATTCATCTAATTGATCTGCCAGATGCTTTCCCTGATAATCAGGGGTAGCGGGTAGGAAAGAATTCTCCTCACCCAAGTGACACTCATTACAAAGCGACCTTGCTCTTTCATTTTTCCTATAGTTACCCCTTAAGGATAATATTGGCAGAGGGACCTTTGAATGGCCCAGCCATCACATCTGGAGAACCCTCTGCCCCTTCCTCTGAGACCTTGAGCCAGGATCCCAGGATGAGATACAGTTACCTGACTGTCTCTAGCAGCACCTCTCCAGTCCTCCAGAGGTTACTTTTTCCCTTTTCTTAATTACAAAGGTAGTATATGGTTCACTAGGCTTATAGTCCAGTGGAAGAGACAGATTTTAAAAAGTAAACAAAACCAATATTTACACATTCTGGTAAGTGCTTATGAAATGGAGTGGAATGGTGGGATGGGGGTGTGGTCCGGGAGCTTTTATTAGGTTGGTAAAGGGAGGCTTGCTTGAACAAGAGAACTTTCAGATCAAAACCTGAAGGATGAGAAGGATCCAGCCATTAAAAGAGTGAGGAAGATCATATGCAAAAGTACTGAAGTGGGAAAGAGTTTGTTAAGCTGAAAATAACTGAGTGTGTCTAGATTGCAGTGAGCTAGAGGGGAGTGGTCAGAGTGGGGCTGGAAAGCACAGCAAGTGGAGATACCACAGGGTCCTGGGGTGCATGGTAAAGATTCTGATTTCATTCTGAGTCCAGTGAGAAGAAAGGATACTTTTAAAAAAAGATTTTATTTATTTATCTGAGAGAGACAGAGAGAACACGAGTAAGGGGAGGGGTAGAGGGAGAGGGAGAAGCAGACTCCCCACTGAGCAGGGAGCCCCATGATGATGACACAGGACTCGATCCCAGAACCCCGGCCGGGATCACAACCTGAACCAAAGACAGACACTTAACTGATGGTGCCACCCAGGTGCCTCAAGAAAGAATTCTTAATCAGGGAAGTGATGAGGCCCATTTTCTATTTTAAGTAGGTCATCTTTTCTGCTACATGTAGAATGGATCGAAGTGAACAGGAAGGGAAGTTGGGAGACCAGTTGGGAGCCTGGTGCCAGAAGCTGGGTAAGGAGTAACAGTAGACTAGACCCAGGGGGTGGCCATAGAGATGGAAGGATCTAGACCCATGCTGTTGAATATGGTAGCCACCAGCCGTATGTGGCTACTGAGCACTTGAAATGCATGAGTGTAAAAATACATACCAGATTTTGAGGGCTTGGTACAAAACAACTCACAAAATGTCTCATTAATAATTTTCTTAGCTTTCTTACATATTGACATAATCATATTTTGGACATTTCATGATACATAAAATAGAATATAAAAAATTTCACCTACTTCTTGCTTTAAAAAATGGGGCTGCTAGAAAAATTTAAATTATGTATGTGGCTTGCATCGTAGCTCACATTATTTATTTTTTTTAAACACTGCTGATATGGACAAAAGTTACTGAATTTAAAAAATATTTTTCCAGCAAATTTACATTGGATACATTAGAAATTTCTACCTAGGTATAAATTTCTTCCTTCTGGCTCACTGAATGTATTTATTTGATGTAACAAAACAATACAGTTAGTGTTCGATTCCAACCACGAAGAACAGAAGCAATGAAAAATTTGCCAATGCACATTAAAAAACCCCATGATGTTTAACACGACAAATATCTCGTCCTAAAATTGTGTTCCTAAAATTCCTCAGTTATTGAAAACTATATAAAAACAGAAGGATGGTTAACAGTGACAGAGACATAAAACCAAAGATCTAACTCTGAGCAACTTCGCTGACAAGGCATGATTTTTCTGCCTTGTTTACAATCTGTTCAAACTGTCTTTATACCAACAGAGTGGGCAGAGCATTTAGGTTCAATATCAGCTACACAACATTAGCATTAATGCGGACAACTACAGAGAGGGCATTGTTTTCCTTTGAGCTGCTCAAGCGAGAACAGAAACAGCAGAAGATTTCTCTGAATTGAGGATTTCGTCCCCATAAATGCCACATGACTTCCAGACATATTTCTTAGAATATATTTAATCATTTTTTAGGTAATATTTACAGATGAGTTGAACTTAAAAGGACGTCAGCTTACCGAGATTCTCTTGTCTTTACAAAATCAATCTGAAGTCTGCACTGGGGGCTGCTTACCCCTCTTATTGTCAGCATGTTGCGGGAGGCCTTTTAGGGTGTAACGAACGGGGAAGAGCAGTGGCCTTTAAAGACTGAAGAGATTGGCTCGACTTCCGCATCCGTGATGTGTGGACTTGATCATGGTCTGGTATCTCTGAACCTCACATCCGTCCTTGTAAAATGGAGATGGTGCTCGCTGCCATTTAACCCTCATCTCTAATCACACCCACAAGATAGGCAGGAAACCGAATTTCAGAAAGGGTAAGGATTTACTGAAGTTTACGTTGCTAGAAAGAGGTGAAGCCAGGACATGAACCCTGGTCTTTTTGGCTCCACAGTCAGCTGAAAAAAAAAAAAAAATTCCCCCTTTACGATGCCCCTTGCCAATTTCCCTGCCTACCTTTGAAACTCTCAGGAAGGTCAAGCGGAATGAACGGGCTTTGGAGAAACAGCCACACCGTGGGCATATGAAAGAGCTGATTAACAAAAGAGGTGCAAACAGTTGGAGCATACTCTGAAGCTACAGACACAGAACACCTACCATGGGTGTGTGTAGGGTGTGGCTATGTCTGTTTAAATGAAGGGAATATCAATGTTGTTTTCTCAAATTCATGCTCTGAACGTCCCATCGCAGAGGGGTAATTTCCTTGCTCAGGATGAAAACTGACAGGGATTCAGAGGAAAATAGTTTAGTGGTCATACTAAAAACTTGGAGTCAGATGCATTTAGCATCATACCGTAAGTGGAGTTAGTCACAGCATAAACAAGCTTGGGGCCGGACGTGGCTTCCTTCAAGTAGGCTGGCCCACTGGGGGTGGCATTTATTCTGCAAGGAGCTGAGACAGGAGCTAAGGCAGCATGGAGAAACTACTTGCGCTCATCATCTCCCTTACCTTACTGACTTGCTTCGCAGGTGAGCATTCACTCTGAAAATGGCCTATTACTCTGCTGACACAATAAACTGGAATAAGTCTATTTCATATTAAATTTTTTTTTCATGTCAAAGAATATGTAATGTATAATAATTCAATGCTTGCCCTGCCAAGAGCAGGCTCCCAGAGTTGCTATCATTAGAGGTAAATTATTTTTTTAGTCTTTAAATGTATTTGAATATTAATTCCTAGAAATGCTGATAAATCTTTAACTATACCATCTTTTATTTTTTGTAAAGATTTTATTTATTTATTTATTTGAGAGAGAGGCCATGAGAGGAGGGTAGTGGGAGAGGCAGAAGCAGACTCCACACTGAGCAGGGAGCCTGATGTGGGACTTGATCCCAGGACCCTGGGATCATGACCTGAGCCAAAGGCAGACACTTGACCTTCTGAGCCACCCAGGCGCCCCAACTATATCATTGTTTAGAGTTCATATGAGATCATCAAGACCTGACAGACTTTTATCGGATGATATCATTTAGCATTTATGTATGATTATTAAAACAATATTAACTTTATCATCATAATATCCTCTTTGAGGGGTCAAGTGTGATTATCAAGTTTAACACAATCCTATTCTCATGAAGAATTGCCCAATAACAACTTGTAGTCGATTTAGTGTTTTGGGGATTTAAAGAAAAAAAAAATCAAAGCAAACCTAAGGGACAAGAAACACATTGACCATAGAACTGAGGAAAATATGTTTTAAAAAACTTATCCAGGGGCAATTGGCTGGCTCAGTTGGTAGAGCATGCGACTCTGGTCTTGGAGTCATGAGTTCAAGCTCCACATGAGGTATAGAGATAACTTAAAAAAGAAAGAAAAGGGGAAAAAAATCTGATGTTCATGAAACTAACTCCTACTTTTAAGAAATGCCTCCCTTGCCATGGGTAAGTCTGTTCCAGCCGTGCGGCTTCTGCTCTGGGCTTCCCAAGTTAGAAACAATTCAGAATTCTTCCCAGAGCCCTGTTACACGGCATCCTTTGGGACAGGTCCCTGTGAAAGAACTTTTGTGTTTGACCGTAATTGAACTTTTAAATCCCTGTGTCGGCGGGTGAGCCGGGGCACGCGCGGGTGTGCCCAGAGTCCCTCAGGCCCCTTCCTGACTTTTTCAGGGTCCTCCCCGATTCTGACGGAAAAGCAGGCCAAGCAGCTCCTCAGGTCCCGACGCCAGGACAGGCCCAGCAAACCCGGTTTCCCCGATGAGCCCATGAGGGTGAGTGCTGGCCTCCAGCTGCCTGAAGGGAAGGTGCCCTCATTTCCACGCTCCCCTGCATTCTGAAACTGATCCGGGTGCAGGTGTCAGCTCAGGGCCAGCAGCTCCATGGAGGTTCTGCAGGGTCTCTGGTGGAAGGGGCTCTCAGCCTATCGCCCGCACCTTGGGAGGGGTCAGACCCACTCGCCTACTCTGCACACAGTGTTTACAATGCACACAGTGGGGCTGACAGCCAGAGTCCCAGGATCTCCCATGTCACCCCTGAATGGGATGCTAGGGGCTGTGTGTTGTAGCTAGTGCCGACCGCATCTTCCCCCGCTTCCTCTGGGCATCGAGCAAGCCGGACCCGCATTCTTAGCCGGCGATACTCTGGACAGGCAGACTCCTTGCCCTGCTGCCTGTAGGTTTCTGCCCCCACCTCGCACCTCTGATTTTGGTCTTTAGCCCCAGGCCTGCCCTCTGGGTTTGTGGTGGCCATCTGCCTCATCTTTCTGAACCAAGACACCACCCCTGCCTTTACTTTGTGACTTGTGGGTGCTATCAGACCCTGCTGACCCTGGCCTGGCTTGTCGCCTGCCTCCCACGGCAGAAGTACTGACATTTCTGGTATTTTTACCAGGATTAGTTCATTTAAAAGTCTCTTATTCAGATGTAGTATTAAAAAGAAAAAAAAAAAAAAGATGCAGTGCTGCAGAGTGGGGAAGAGTGCTGGCCCTTGGTCAGACTGTGTGGGCGTGGCTCCCCATTTTATACCCTGCTGAATTTGGGCACCTCTCCTTGTGCTCCTGTGCCTCTGTACTCTCGTCTATAAAATGAGGGTAACAATAAACATTACTTATATTCCTACATAATATTATTGTTCTAAATAATAATATAAATAACTGCTTTATGAAGATAAAATAAAGGAATACCTAGTAAGACACTTAGAATAATACCCAGCACTATTGTGACTGTTACATTATTGTTACTGTTACATTGTTGTAACAGTAATGACTCCTTTGAGTATTAAGTACCAGGGACCAGGCAAAGGTGTAGAGACTGGGAGCAGAAGTTGCTGGAATGCTGCTCAGAGTTGGTGACAGACACAGAGAAGGCAGTGAATGGCTGTTACACCGAGTGGCTTAGAAATGAATCAGGGACATCAGGCTGTCAGGAGTGGACGTGGCCTTTCTTTCTTGATGTCACATGTAGCTTGCACTGTCTAAGCGCAGGGTAGAAGGGGACTGGGAGGGCGGCAGATGCGAGATCAGAAAGGGCCGGAGTACCTCGGACTTCCTCTTATGTTCAGTGGAAGATGATGGGAGTTTTTATGTGGGGGAGAGCACACTGGAGCTTTAGACAGACTGTCTGAGATGTGATTAGAAGAGACGAGGTCCAGGACTGAAGTCTGGGGACGCCGATGCTCAGAGGTGAGCAAAAGAGGAGGAACTCGAAGGGGCTGCAAAGGAATGCGGGTAGATACTGGGGAGACCGAGAGAGTGTGGAGAGAAGGATGCCTGCCTTCAGGCTCCCTGGGGGCTCTAACTGGCTCCTTGTGCTTTCGGCTTGATGTGTGGAGGGGCCATTCCAGAGGTTCTTCCTCAGGAGCCCTAGGAGGCTGGGAGAATTGAAGAAGCTGCTCCCCTCCAGGTGCTAGGGGAGAGGCTCTCAGGTGACAGAGGCATTTTCTCTGTCACCATCTGCCCCTGGCTCCTCTGAGCTCTGGCATCACGGGGACTGAAGGCATCTTAAGCATCAGGTAACAGGTGAGTCTGGAGTGTTGCAGCAGATGGGACTGAACCATGGCAGATCAGCTCTCTGCCTCTGGTGACCCTCGTGTGTCAGCCTCCATGCCATTCTAGACTTGTGTCCCCAACCATGGCTTGGTGTGGTTCTTCCCTGTCCAGAACTTCTGAGAGCTCCTTCTTTGACCATTTCCCTCCTCCTGGCTTCTAGTTACCACTGCCCTTCACCAGCGACAACCTTCGGCTTGCTTCCAGCTCTGTGATTTTACTGAATGTCTGGCTTTTTGGGTTTTGTTCTATTTTTTGTTTTGTTTTGTTTTTATTAACATATAATGTATTACTTGCCCCAGAGGTACAGGCCTGTGAATCATCAGGCTTAAACATTTCATAGCACTCACCATAGCACATAACCTCCCCAATGTCCATAACCCAACCACCCTCTCCACACACCCCTCCCCCAGCAACCCTCAGTTTGTTTCATGAGATTGTCTCTCTCCCGATCCCAGAGGATGCGGAGAAAGGGGAACCCTCCTACACAGTGCAGCCACTGTGGAGAACAGTATGGAGGTTCCTCAAAAAGTTGAAAATAGAGCTACCCTATGACCCAGCAATCACACTAATGGGTATTTACCCTAAAGATACAAATGTACTGATCCGAAGGGGCACGTGCACCTGAATGTTTATAGCAGCAATGTCCACAATAGCCAAACTATGGAAAGAACCTAGATGTCCATCCACAGATGAATGGATAAAGAAGATGTGGTATATATATATATATATATATATATATGATGGAATACTATGCAGCCATCACAAGAAACGAAATCTTGCCATTTGCAATGATGTGGATGGAACTAGAGGGTATTATGCTTAGGGAAATAAGTCAGTCAGAGAAAGATAATTATCATATGATCTCTGTGATTAAGGAATTTGAGAGGTAGGGCGGGAGTTGTGGGGGGAGCAGGGAAGGTTTTGTTCTGTTTTTGATCATCTCATTATAGGCCGATCACCAATGACTTATTTTACCTGCCTTGAATCTACCTTCTCTGGCTTCTGTGTGATCCTATATTGCCTCTCAGAACCATTTCCCATCCAGCCTGCATCCAGCCCAGCCCTGCATGTCCCTCACTGAGACACGGACCCCAGTGTCCAGAACCCTCTGCCACTTGGCCAAATTTGGAAAAGTGCTCATGTGACCTACAGTTGACATGGGAAATAAAGATGCAATAAGCTATTTGGCAGCTAGCCTTCCTCAGTAGCTCTCATCCAGGGGTGATTTTTCTCCCCCATCCCCATGGACACCTGGCAGTGTCTGGAGACGTTTTGGTTGTCCCAACCATGGGGGTGGGAGGAGGGAGGGTTTGCTATTGGCGTCTAATTGGATAAGGCCAGGAATGCTGCTGGACGTTCTCCAATGCACAGGGCAGCTCCCATAACAAAGAATGATCTTGCCTAAAATGTCCACAGTGCTAAGGGTGAGGAACCCTGGCTACAAGTGCTGAACAACCTCTTTCTCTTTTATTCTGCATGTCTCTTACACTATTGTTCACTATTATATTGTATTCTATTTTATTTATTATATTATATTACCTGCAAGCAGAACTGGCTGAATCAACAAGCAATTTCTGGTATCACATTTTTCTAGAAATGTTTCTTTTTTCTTTCTTTTTTAAAAAAGATTTTATTTATTTATTTGACTGAGACAGAGAGAGAAGGAATACAAGCAGGGGGAGTGGAAGCAGGAGAGGGAGAAGCAGGCTTCCCGCTGAGCAGAGCGTCCGCTCAATCCCAAGACCCCAGGATCATGACCTGAGCCGAAGGCAGACGCTTAACGACTGAGCCACCCAGGCGCCCCTCTAGGAATGTGTTTCTTAACCTTGGCTGCGTGCTGGAACCAGCTGGGGAAGTTAAAAATCTGATGCCTGTGTCCTGCACCCAAGGTGGGGGGGGGTGGCCTGGGGTGTGGCTTGGGGCACTGGGTGGGTGTCACAGCTGCCCAGGTGGTATCACCATGCAGCTGAGGCTGAGAACCCCCAGGGACAGGCCTTCTAGGACAGACCTGCCAGCTGTCATACCTGCTCGTAGTCCAGTCAGGACCACGAACACTAAGAGCATGAATCCTTTAGGAAACAGTTCAAGGTTGAACTGAGTGGTATGGAGAGTAAATGCCCCAGTTTGCATTCAGCTCAGACAGCGAGAATGAGAGGGTCACGTGGTGCATGCCCAGAGTGCTCCTTGCTGTCCCAGATGTGCACTTCATTATGCTTTCCATTGACTGGGCCTTGCCAGGGGCCGGGTACTGGGACGGAAAAATGAGCCAGATTTTCTTCCTTTGTTCTAGGAGCCCGTGTCTGTTGGGTGGGTACATGCAGAGTCAGAGTGTTCTCTGATGAGGTTGCGGGGAGAGGATGCCTAGCTCTAACTGGAAGGAGGGGGGAGGCTGGGAAGGCTTCCCGGAGGAGGTGTTCACCCAGTTGAGGCTTGAAGGATGAGGAGTTTTCAGGCCCTGCAAGGCATGGAGGCAAGGCGGAAAGAATATAGTCCCCCTGGGGTGATTTCAGTCCGTATCCTGCCACTACGTAGTCATGGACTTTGGGCTTTGGGCTCCGGATGAGTCAATTTCCTTTCTCTGGAGCTCTCAAGTGCACATTTGCTGAGAATCTAGCTAAGAGGTCTGTTCCTGGTCTTGTATTTTAGGGATCTGGATAGAGCTTCGGGGGACAACCCAGGTTTCCCAGTAGCCAGGTTGCAGCTCAAGGAGAAGCCTTGGGCAGCAGGACACGGCCCTAGGAGAGGAGGCGGGGGTGGGGGGGTTTGCTTAGAGGCCCCTGCAGGGTTTCTTTAAACAGAGACTCCTCCCCTCATGCCAGCCCTGTTGCCCCTGTGTCCCGCATCCTAGACTTATATTTTGACCTCTCCCCCCATGTCGGGTGAGGTCTCGTTATTGGCTCTTCCTTCTTACGGATTCACTGAGAGCAAAATAAATACCAATCACCTGTCATGGAAAAGGAGCCATGTACTCATTCTCGCTGAGCGGCTGACATCACGGTGATCCTGGTCCTATGTCACTGAGCATTGGACACAGTGACCCCACATTTGTTCATGAGGAAGCCACAGGGTGGGACCTCTGGCCGCAGGGGAGGTCAGGGTGGTGGATGGAACAGCCATACAGCCTACAGCCTGGGGACAGGCGGGCTAAGTCCCTTTCATTTGTGGGCAACCGTACTTCCTTGCTCTCGACCTTTTGCCCAGATCTCCTGCTAGCCTCCTCGTTTCTCTGTGCAAACCATCTGCTGGGGAAAAGGGTAGAGTGGGTGCCCCGTCCTGGGTATTCAGTGCACACATATCGTGCGTGTTGTGTATGTGAAGGTGTGTGTGTCTGTGAGGGTGTGTATGAGTGTGTGTTGTATATGTGAGGGTGTGTCCGTGTGTGAGTGTGTGTATGTGTGAGGGTGTATATATGTGAGTGTGTGTTGTGTATGTGAAGCTGTGTGTGTGAGAGGACAGGAGTACATGAGAGGCTGTGTGTGTGAGAGAGCATGTGTGTAGGGTTTGTATATGACTGTGTGTGTCTGTGTATGTGTGAGGGTATGTGTGTGTGTGTGTAAGGGCACGAGGATATATGAGGGTGTGTGTGTGAGAGAGAGAGAGTGTGTGTAAGGTTTGTGGATGGCTGTGTGTGTCTGTGTCTGTGTGAGAATGTGTGCATGTATGTTTTGGAAAAGACCTTGCAGAATAATTTCTCAGAAGGTCTGGATTCCAGTTCTCTCTCCTCCATTTCTGACTTTGAGTTGAGTCCCTGGAATATATGAAAGGACAGGCGATGGCAATGGAAGGTCCTGGGGGGCCGGGCTGGAAGGCCACGCCTATCACAGCAGAGGTGACTTCCGTTCTGCACTCAGTAGGAGCCACCGGGGATTTTAAGTGGGGGAGTGACAAGACTGGAGCCAGGTGACAGGAACCATGCAGAGGTCTGGGACACAGCTCTTCAACGCTGCCCTTTAATTCCCACTACACATGGGTGAGGGGAAGTGACATTTTTGGACAGGTTACTGCTATTCTTTGCCATGGGACCCAGAAGACTGACAGGTGGATGGGGACAAATGAACAGAGGGAGTGATTTCTGGGGAATGTGCGTGCCTTTGGGAGCTGAGCCTTGAAACTTGCGCTCACTCCGGAGCTAAAATCACTGAGAGATGCCTGATGGGGTTATTTTGTCATGCTTGTCCCTTCTGAGGGGCTTGCAAAAGCAAACAGATTCAGAGAGAAGAGAGGCCAGTGATCGGGGTGAGTGAATGGAGCTTTGGGGAGGTATTAGGAATTCCAAATGCAAACCAGTACGAAGATTTGCAGTAGCCCTCTCTACATCAGTATTTACTAAGCAATGTTAATGATCTTGACTCGTGGCTCAGGTATTGGCAGATGTTGGCTTTCGCAGACATACAGGCTTTTCAGAGACAGGTTCAGACCAGCTGTGCCTTTGTATCCCAGGGGCTGGACTGTTTCGACTGCGCAAATCCTGACAATACACCGCAAATTCTGTTCTTTGCTGACCACGTGGCGGGAAGGACACATGCTCTTGGGAAGGTGTGGTTCTGCATCGTGGGGAGGGCTGGTTTCCGCCCCGGAGGAGCGTAAGCATCGTGCAGGGATCCTTGACAGAAGAAGGTAGAACCCGGTGGGGATGGGGACAGACACCAAGAGGAGATGTGGTTCTGGGGAAGAAAACAGGAGGGATGTTGACTCTATGGAGGCAGCCGGGCAGGAAGCGCTGGGGGATGTGAAGAGAGATTGAACAGAGAGAGAAGCAGGTGGGAAGGTGGGGGCTCAGGAGAAAAGTCTTCCCTGAGAAATAGCCAATAGCAGACACTTGTTCTGACAGTAGTGCCTGGCGTTAAATATGCCGCTATTCTGTGCCCTGCGCTGTCCTTACCCTCTGCGACCTCCAGACCTTGGGAGAAGTCTGCTAAGATGGCAACGTTGTGTTAGTGGTTCTTTCTGGGGGATGGCCGGTGGTGGGAGATGTGCTGTGTGGTAGATAAAAGAGATGGTATCTCTCCGATCTGGAAGCCACTGTCGTGGTGAGAAAGGCCACAAGAGTGATTTGGGGGAAACATGGCTCCCAAATCTTCAGGGATTTGGGGGGAATGGGTTCTAGACCTCACAGGAATTTGATGGGCTCTCGCGGAAGGCTGGAATTTGAAGGGGGACAGGCCATCTGGGTTCGGTGTCAGCTGAATCACTTTGGGGGTCAACATTAGGACCCCAAGGACAGTTCACAAAGACATCGTGTTAGAAGAGCTTTGGTATCATGAAGCCTCAAAATCCTCAGGGAGGAAAAAACAAACCCACCTGGGGAGAAATTGATGCATGGAAAGAAAGGTCGGGTTTATGTGTAGAGGGAAGAGAGGGGAAAAAATGTTCTGAGATTTCCCTGAATATTTCATCAGTTGTGATTGTGCGTGTATGTGGATTTTCGAGGCTTGGGTCTAAACTCAAAATGTGATCCCCAGCCCTGGCTGGTGGGCTTCTTGGAACCTCAGACTCCTCCTCGCACCTCCTGCAGACCAGTCTGCTCCTCCGCCAAGCCCCAGAGGCCCTGGGAACGCTTCAGTCTGAGAGACTAAGTGCCATCCTGCAGAGCTCCCTGGGAGGGGGACTCTTAGCCTCTGTTCTCAGCATCCTACGGCCCAGGGCCAGCCCACGTTTATTTTTTATGACATAACCCATCTTTCCCCCTTCCTTCTGGGCACTCTCCTCATCTGGATTCCAGTCTTCCGGGACACCTTGCCTGACTTCTCTTCCTGCTTGGCAGTTTCTGTTCCTCCATCCGTTTTGCGGGATCCTTAGTCCTTTAAATGTCGGACAGGCCCAGGGCCTGCCTTCCCACCTCGTCCAGTCCCGTGACTATATGGTGATGGCTGCACGCTGTCTCTCCCGGGAACTCCGGACTCATTTACGTGACAGTCTGCTCGCTTGGCGACCTTTCCTAGACAGCTGACACCCAACAGCCCTAAGTTGGGTCTGACATCAGCTCCTACTCGTGCCTTCCACAATGGGGTAAATGATGCCAACCCCTCGCGTAGTTTTGTGTGCCCCCAATCTCGACTCTGACCACTCCTCGCCCTCCACCGCCACCACAGGGGTCCCTAGAAGAGACGGAGGAATTCTTTCTTGTCCGCTTCCGTGCCTTCTCTCCGGATCCCTCCGTGTCTGTTCTCGACACCGCAGCGAGAGTCAGATGTTAAAAATGCGAACCGGATCTTGTCCCTCCCTGGCTCAAAAACCTTCCAGTGGTTCCCTGCTTTATACCCAATAAAATCCATAGTCCTACTGCGGTGAGCCAGACGCTCGAAGCCTGCGGGCGCCCCCCCTGCTCCCACCGCAGCCTCCCCTTGGCACATAGGCCTCCTCCTTGTGCCTTCACCCCACCAGCCTTACCTATTATCCCTTCACGGCCGACATAAGGCTGTGTGGTAAGCGGGGTTGGGTTTGTTCTGCAACTTGCTTTTTTTTTTTTTTTTCCATTCAACCATATATCTTGTCCCCACCCCCACCCCACCGTCCTATTCATATGTCGACCTCCTAACCCCCTGTCGGGGTCCAGCGAGCTCCCTACCCCTCTCTGCCAAGTGGAGAGACAGCGAGAAATCCGTGACCCAAAAAGGGGCTTGGGGACTCTCACCTGGCCACACTGGGCCCCTACCCTTGGACTTGCGCCTCCAAACCGTGAGAAAAGAATTGCTGTTGTAGTAAGCGACCCAGTCTGTGGTGTTTTGTTAGAGCAGCCCAAATGGACAAAGGCGCATTTCAACTCAACTTACTTAGCCCTTCCTGGAACAATGGTCATTTTTTAGGTATTTCCAGTGTGTGATGAAGATCCTTATACACATGTGTTTGGCCAAGTTCAATGATAACAAATGGGATTGCTGAGACAGAAAGTTTAGGTACTTTTAACTGAATTAAATCAGGGCACATTGTCTGATCCACTGTATCAACCCCCCACCCCTGACCTTGAGCACGTGTAAGAATCCTGGGGTCCCTACGCTCTTGCCAGGACTTTCAAAATGGAAAGAAATGAAGTTTTAAGAGATAATGTCACCTTCCGACACGTCTCTCTGTATGCATGTATGGAAACAGGTTGCCAAATGATAGTGACAGTATTCTCTCGGTGATAAGATTTGGGGCAAATTTTTTACTTTCATCTTTACGTCCTTTTTGCGATTCCTCAGTGTATTCATTTCCTGTGGCCGCAACTACAAAGTGCCCCAGATGGGGCAGCTTCTGACAGCAGACACTGATCCCCCTCTCATTAGTTCTCCAGATTTAGGGACTAGAAGTTCAAAATAAAATCTTGGCAGGTTTGGTTCCTTCTGGGGAGCTCCGAGGGAGAATCTGTTCTGGTTTTCTCTCCCAGCTTCTGATGGTTGCTTTAGTCTTTGGTGTTTTTTGGCGGGTCTCCGTGTCCACCATCCCATGGCCTTGTGTGCTCTGTGTCCCAACATCCAAATTGCACTCATTTCACAAGGACACCTGGATGTAGGGCCCACCTTTGTCCAGTGTGACTTCATCTTAGCGTGGTTACATCTGCAAAGACCCTAATTCCAAAGAAGGACACATGGGCAGGTTCTGGATGAACATATATTTTGGGGGGAATGCATTCAATCCACTCATATGTACACTCATATGTATACATCTCCCAAACACAACACAGGAGAGGGATAAAAGGCGGCCGCAGGTGCTGGGTCTGAAGCCCAGACTTGCAGGGGTCTGCATGGACACCTTGGAGCCATCCATTGGCATTAGAAACCGATGAGGAGAAGCAGGTGTCTGCAATAATGTTTGAATTTGAAGCTCTCTGATCGCACGTGCCTTCTGCTCTTGTCCACCTGGTTAACTCTTACTCATAGAGATTCCCTGTAAATGATGTCTTTTTCAGGAAGCCTCCCTGATGCTCCAAGGCTTCCCACTATGAATTAGAGCATTGCTCAGGCATAACACAAGACAGCTACTTCTTTCTTCCTTCCTCCCTCCCTCCTTTCCCTTCCTTCTTTTGATTTTTATTTATTTGTTTGACAGAGAGAGAGAGAGAGAGAGAGAGAGAGAGCACAAGCAGGGGAAAGTGCAGAGGGAGAAGCAGAAACAGGCTCCCCGCCGAGCAGGGAGCCTGATGCAGGACTCGATCCCAGGACCTCAGGATCACAACCAGAGCTGAAGGTAGATGCTTAACTGACCGATCCACCAAGGTGCCCCAAGATAGAGATTTCTGACTTTTTTTTTTTTTTTTTAAGATTTTATTTATTTGGGATGCCTGGGTGGCTCAGTTGGTTAAGCGGCTGCCTTCGGCTTGGGTCATGATCCCAGCGTCCTGGGATCGAGTCCCACATTGGGCTCCTTGCTCAGCAGGGAGCCTGCTTCTCCCTCTGCCTCTGCCTGCCATTCTGTCTGCCTGTGCTTGCTCTCTCTCCCTCTCTCTCTCTGATAAATAAATAAAATCTTAAAAAAAAAGATTTTATTTATTTATTTGACAGAGAGTGAGATTACAAGTAGGCAGAGAGGCAGGCAGAGAGAATGAGGAGGAAGCAGGCTTCCTGCTGAGCAGAGAGCCTGACGTGGGGCTCGATCCCAGGACCCTGGGATCATGACCCGAGCCGAAAGCAGAGGCTTTATTTAACCCACTGAGCCACCCAGGTGCCCTGTGACTTTTTTTTTTCTTAATGTGTCTCTCCTACTAGGCTGTTCTAAACTGCTAGAACAGATGGACTTTTTGTTGGACTTCTGGGTCCCCAGCACCAAGCACAGTATATGACATTTACTAGATGCTCATAATACTTACTTCCATCCCCCCCCACCTTTTTTTTTTTTTTTTGCTACTCTGCAGTGGAGAAATTTTGTAGGACATTATTCTACCCTATAACTGGGAGGTTATTTCAAAGAAATCTTTTAGATGGCCTCACTTAAATACATTAAATTTTTCCTAATCATCCCAGAATTTAGGGAAGAAATTATCTGCCAATAGCTGGGATGGGCCATGGAAATTCTTTAGGAAAAATGACATTGGAGCTAAAATTATGTCTTTTGTGAGTGTGTTTGTAAGTGCTCATGTGCCCTGGGAATATGTTTTCCACTCTACTCTGGCCTGTGTTCCTTTAAGGAATGTTCTCGTTGGGCAAGTATAAATCATATTAGCTTTATTGTATGTAGTCTTTCTAAAATATGCTTTCATGTTTAGCCCCTTGACAAATAGATGTAGTAACTTTACTACCCTTTTGTTCCCCACCATCTCAAAGGCCAGTTTGGAGTGACGGTGATGTAAATTGCACACATCAGTGATCTGCCTTTTTTTTAGGGCTAAGCCCTCTGGGGTCCCCGTGTAGCTAAATTCCCATCCACCTTTCTGCCTTGAGGATTACCTTGTTTGCCCTAATGAGCAAAATGATTCATCCTCATGCTGATGGACTTCTAATTGCATGCAAATGTCAGAGGAAGGATTTGCCTCCTTGGAAAAAGTTGCTGCCTTGATAGATTAACTGTCCCCTCTATAACTCTCAGCTTAGATAGGGTCGAGCAAGTGTTTCACTTCATTATCATACCACTGCCATCCTAAAGGATCACTTCCAATTTCCTCTCTAATTACTGAGAGATTATTTACTTAATTCCTTACAGCTGGGATGAGACATGGAATGCAGATATTGGTTTTTGTTTTGCTTTAATTTTTTTTCCTCTTAAAAGAAAGGAATCTCAAAAAAAAAAATTAAAACTTATTTTCCATCTATCCCCTCTTTCTCGATCCAGGAACATTTGAGTTTATCGTTAATGCTGGGTCATTTCTAATGCAGCCAATGCAATTGTTGAATTTGTGGTTTTCAGCAGATTTGCCTTTGGGCTTTTCATCTTTGACTAATGATTGCTTCTAAGCCTTTGTGGCATATCCCTTTTCCTAACATTTTAAATAAATAGGGAAATGTCATGGAAACCAGCGCTTGTTTCTTTTTCTCTCTATGTGTGTGTCTGCTCTGGTTGTTTTTCTTCAACGCTCATTTCTGCTGCTGTTCAGGAGTGTGAAATACATATTATTCTTCAAGGCTTTTAATGTACATTTGGCGTGGGTCATTACAATGAGAAAACGACACAGATGTCGAGGAAACTTCCAAGGGGGATTTAGAAGGATTACAGAAAAAGAACGGTCATGTCATCTATTTATTCACTCGTTTGCAGATTTCTCCAGTGGGTTCTATTGAGGTCCTACTCTGTGCCAGCACTAAGCCCTATACTAGGCATACCTTGGTCACTGCCATTGAAAAACCAGTTTGGAGGTTTGTCTGAGTGGGACTGGGATTACATGAGTGAGGATGCAAATGAGCATATAATTAAAAGAGGCATGCAAATGCGGGGTGCCTGGGTGACTATGTGTTAAATGTCTCCCTTCGGCTCAGGTCATGATCTCAGGGTGTGGGGATTGAACCCCTTGGTGGCCTCCCTGCTCAGCGGGAGCCTGCGTTTCCCTCTCCCTCTGCCCCTCTCCACATGCATGCTCTCTCTTTCTCTCAAATGAATACATAAAAAAAAATTTTTTTTTTTAAAGAGGCATGCAAATGCTGTATACCAGTGGCGACATTTGTTAATATCCCCACTGATCTCATCAGAAAAGTCTCTTAAGTATTGGGAAGCTGTCAGGCTCATGGGAATAAATACAAGTTTTCCAAAATTCTAATTTCCCTTTTAAAGCTTGAAGCTTATTGTTCAGTAACTAGTACAATCTATTGTTTTCCTTGAAGTGACAGGCTCACTTTATTCATTTTTGAAAAGATGCCTGTCACACATAGCTAGTTCAGTCCCTGACACCAACAATCCCTCAAGGACTCTTTTTAGAGAAAAGCGCTGGACCTGGTGCTGCCTGAAGGCTTCCCGTGGGGTCACTTTCTTCTGTTTCACGGGGGTGTTCTTCAGCGAAAAGGGCATTTTTGGAATATTCCCTATGTACTTATGCATTTTCACTGTGAGTGCACGATGGTCAGACATACAAGGACAGGGGCCCTTGGGTGGCTCAGTCAGTGAAGTGTCTGCCTTTGGCTCAGGTTCTGATCCCAAGGTCCTGGGATCGAGCCCCGCATCAGGCTCCCTGCTTAGTGGGGAGCCTGCTTCTCCCTTTCCTTCTGCCGCTCCCCCTGCTTGTGCTCTCTCTCTCTGTCAAACGGATAAATAAAATCTTTAAAAAAAAAAAAAAAAGATACAAGGACAGTGATAGTGGTTGTCACTGCCTTGACTCTGGTTAAGATTTGACCTTGTGGAGCTCCTAGGGAAGCACAGACCCCACTTTGAGGATGTTGCTTTTGTCTCCCATTCCACAAGCATTTACTATCAGTTTCCTATGGACCCATTCCTGGGAGGGAGGCTCCATCTACCACCTTAATGTCTATCAGATCTTTCTTATCTAGTAATAACCCCAAGGAATCACGCAGAGCTTAAGGAAGAGACTTCTTGCAAAGGCGAGCCAGAATTCAGGTCAACTAGCGAGAGATGATAAAGGATCCCAGGCTAACAGCCCCTGGGTGTGAAGGGGAAAGGCAGGCTCCCAGAACAGGAGAGGACAGCCCCCTAGGAGCTGTGGTCCTCAGGAGTGGATGCCACCAGCAGACCCTCTGGGTCTCTTCCAGTGACCTCCTTCTCCCCTGCTGGTGCGCCTACAGCACACCCATCTGGAAGCCCCAGGTCAGGGGAGTGTGGGCTGCACTTCTAAGCCCGCTTCTCATCGTACAGGGCCACGTGAAGGAGGACAGGAATGAATTTAGACGAGTGGAGAGAGACTCCAGGTGTGGCACGGAACTTGTATCATTTCATTTAATCCTGATAACCCTGTGGAATAAGTGCCCGCGCCATCCCCGTCTTGCAGATGGACATAAGGAAACTGGAGAAGGGAAACTCTGTGGGCAGGGTCTGGGTTTGAACAGACCCTGAACCCGGGCTCATACCCGGACCTCTAAGCCTCTCTACCACGTACCGTCTGGCACACAGGCGGGCAAGATGTCCACATGGGCTTCCTTCCCTCAACTGCTTGCCTGGACCAGTAGAATAAGGAAGGCTATGTGCTGGAAAGACTTGGTTCTTTTTTTTACAAGACCCCACACTGCTTTCTTGTCCCCCCCAGTTCTTCTTTTTCTGCCCAAAGACTCCCCAGATGGGCCAGGACAGGGTAGGATTCAACCCAAAAATCACAAATGGGTCCTGAGAGCTGGTGGGGAGTCTTTGTCCCACAGCGGGGTCCTGCAGGAGCCTCTAACCTTTTGCTTCCTCCTCGGTTGCCCCAGCGACTCCCTTGCCTGGGACAAGGAGTGCTTTTGATAGGTCAGATGAAAACAACAACGATAAACAAAACAGATTCAAACTGCATGGGTCCTGAGGGAAAGGGAAAAAAAAATCAGGAAAACTGGGCACTTTGGAATTAATTCTTTTGCACCATCACTAAAGAAGGTTGTTTTTTTTTTTTCATGCTATGTTTAATACAGGGTACAGACTTCCTAGAGGGTTTCATAGAAACTTAAACACTTAAAGTCCTCAACTGGATTCCTCTCTTAAAGCTTTATCAATGCCATAGGAGGGAGTTCAGGATTTAGGATTTTTATGATATTTAAACACACCAAAACCATTTACTCCTGTATCGATATTACTGACTACGATTGCTCTCTCCCAAAATGAGATGCCACGTCTCTGATTACTGCCCTGCTGTTTTGGGTTACCCGAATGCGTTTATAACAAGATCTGTTTTCTACTTTGCAATGGTTCACATCCCATCATTACGGCACCCCGACTGCATTCAGGGCAGTGTCCGCAGCATAGCTTCACGTTGAAAATCATTCCCATCTTCAGGTACTCTCTTTTGGGGAGAAGATGCCTGCTGGGTCCTGTGATGTTATCCAGAGGCGCAGGCCAGCCCTGAGGACAGCGAGTTGTTACCCTCTCCTCCTTTCAGGGGGGCAGGGCCGGTGACGGCCCGAGGGCAGCTGTGACCATCTTTGGGCAGCCTTTTGGACAGGTCACTGTCGGGGGGGTGGCGGGGAACGGAGATGTGGGGGGCAGGTGTGGTGTTGGGGTGGACAGGGGGGGGGGCTACGGGGGGGGGGAGGGGTGAAGAGGCTGTCACGGCCTGGGTGGGAAGCCCGGAGGACCCGACCTACCGATGTGGCATGGATGGAGGAGTGCGCATCCAGGACTCTCAGGAGTGGACTCACAGTCCCACTGCTCGGTGTCAGGTTGAGGCTGAGGGTGAGGGAGGTGATGCTGGCTTGCTTCCCCCAGTAGACGGTTTCGGAGGCGGGAGGCACCCCGCGGCGAGCTGCTTTCCACTGTGAACACGTCCCTCCGTGGGGCGGGCCCCGTTTCATGGGAAGGGCATCCTACAGAATGTGGCTTTTTTGTGACCGGCTTCTTGCCCATAGGGGAATGTTTTCAAGGTTCCTCCACGTTGCAGCATGTGCTTTCTTCCTTTTTACGGCCGAAGGAGTAATAGTCCGTCGTATGCATCTACCACATCGGATCTCTCCATGCATCAGCTGGTGATGTTCAGGTTGTTTTTACTTTTGGGCTGCGGAGTGTGATGCTGCCCCGAACGTCGGTGCCCAGGGTCTATGTGGGCTCACGTCTGTGTTTCTCTGGGGCGTGCACCTGGGAGCAAAACTGCCAGGTCACATCCGGCCCTCCATGCTTGACATGTCAAGGAACTGCTAGGTTGTATTTGGTCCCCATCTCCCTAGTAACATTTTGTTGGCTTTAAAGACTTTTTAATTTGATAATAATAGAGCAACTTCAGCTTTCTTTCTTTCTTTTTAAGATTTTATTTATTTATTTGACGGAGAGACAGAAAGCACGAGCAAGGGGAGCGGCGGGCGGAGGGAGAGGGAGGAGCCGACTCCCTGCTCAGCTGAGCAGGATCCCACCCAGACCCACTGAATCAGAAACTCTTGGGGGGGGGGGTGACGGAACGGGCCCTGCCTTCTGTGTTTTGAGAAAAACCCTCCAGGTGATTCTGAGGCCTGATCACAGTTGAGGACCCCTGCTTGGGGTATAACGAGGAGCAGGATTTCCGGATTGCAGCAAACAATCGTTTTTCAAAGTGGTGGTTGCACGTTCCTGCCAGGAGCTGTGTGTGTGAGTTCCCGTAGATACACACCCTTAAGCACTTTGGGTTGTCCGATTTCTTTCTTTTGTGTCTGACTGCTTTTCCCTGCAGAGAGGCGTGGGTGTGGCGGGTTCCCCTCCGGTCCTGCCTGCCAGCCTCCCTCCCCTGTCTCAGAAGCACAGCCCGGTCGCTCCGCAGCGGCTCAGCTGTCACTGTCTCCGCTGTGTGGGTTTGTCTGGACAGGAATACATGCACCATCTGCTTCGCCTGGAGCATCGTGCCGAGGAGCAGTTCCTGGAGCACTGGCTGAACCCTCACTGCAAGCCTCACTGTGACAGGAACGTGGTCCACCCCGTGTGAGGGGCTCCAGCCCAGCCTCCGGTATGTCTCTTCGCCCACGGGCCTTCCGGGTTAGGGAGGTGGCAGTGGACAGCACGTGCATGGGCTCAGAGGCTTTGGAGGCCATGGCTTAGGGGAGCCGGCTAACCAGCTGGCTGAGGGCTAGGGAGGGAGTGGCAGGAGTCGGGCAGGGGAGAGAGGTGGCAGCCAGGTCGAGGGGTTGCTGGGGACAGAGAGGGAGCCTGACCCCTTCTGACTCCCTGAGAGATCCCAGAGAGAGGAGGTATGGGAGCCTGTTTGCTGTCCAGAAGAGGTCGCTCTGGAATACAAAGCTGGAGAAGGTGGCTTGTGGGGACTTGGGTTTTGACAGGTGGGGTCAGCAACTATGGCCCTGACCAGTGATACCCATCGTAACCGTCTCCAGTGTCACCAGGACCAGCAGCTTCTTTCCTGCCTTCCCCTAGCCTTCTGACCCGGGGATCTGCCCGGCCCACCCATTCCTCCCCCCCTCTTGCTCTGGCTTTGCTCTTTCAGGCCACCCGAGCTGGCCTGTCAGCGTTGCCAGGGTGCCTGCGCACCCTGCCTGCTCCCACACCAGGCGGCTTGCCTCTTCCCGCGCTGGCTCCTCCTTCCCAGATCCTCTTAGATAAAGGAGCAAATCCCTTCAGAGGGTAAGCCTAGTGGACGTCAGGCCTCCTCTGTCATTTTTATGGATGAAGCAGGACAGGATACAATTGGGTCGTTTATCATCTGTGATTAAGAGACATCTTACATCTGCGTGGCCGTTGATTCTGTGCTACTGTGAGTCAGCAGAGGAGCACTCCCTCTAGGGTGACGCTCTTGAGAACTTCCAGAGGGCTCGCTCTCCCACGAAGCCTCCTGTTTGATCCTCTTAACACCCCGGTGCCATTTGAGGGCATGTGTTTAACCCCATGTGATGGAGGAGCTAAGTGAGCGTGATTTAGTACTAGCTCCTGCCAGGCACTGGCTGGGATGTCAGTCTTCTGCCCACGCCGAATCCCACACTCTTCCTGTAGACAGCACCGCCCGGTCCTCTGTGTGGGGGGAGGGGTGGAACAGAAGTTCCCTCTTTCAGGGGTGTGGGTTGGGCTGACTTCTCTCCGGAAAGGGAGGACTTGGTGCTATTGTGTGGGCCGGGGAGAGAGGTGTGGTTTCTGGGTTGAGCGAGCCCCACCCACAGTGGCACCCTCCATGGGCAGACGGACAGAGGGAGGCCTCTGCCTCTGGGTGGGATGGGCCCTGTGGGTGAGCCCTTTGGGTGAGCCCCCGGGTGGGGACCACTGGCTTCTGCAAAACAGATTCCCCCCCCCCCCCCCCAGGCCTTAGGGCAGGCAGCTCGCACTGACACAGAAACAGGGAAGCCGCGGCGGGGGTGGGGAGGCTGGGGGGTGGGGGGCGCACCTACTTGGAATGTGGATTCAGAGAGCATTCAGATTGTGAAGAAAAACCGTCATGGGGGGAAAATGCCCAATTTCTCTCTGTTGCCTCATCGACAAAATGGGGGTAGTAAAGGCTCTTCCCTCATACGGTTGTTCCGAGCATGAAAAAAGTCAGTGTCTGGAAGACAGAGCTGCCTGGTACATCCAGGGAGGTGCTAGGAGCTGACGGCTTCGCTTAGCGGCTTCTTCCTTCCCCTCCTCCACTCCCCTTTATATCAACTTGATCATCCCATTGATGAGGGAGCAGGAGGCTGGCTGAGAACAGAGCAGGGGCCACCGAACCTGACTTAGGTTCTGGAACTTCATCACCATGATCGTTCTTTCCTTGTTCTTTTCCAGCAAGCTGTCTGAGAAGCCACAACCGGGCTACCATCAAAACGGGAGGAGGCGCCCTCTTGCACATGTGTTTCAGCTATGGGGACGCCTGTGTTCAGACTTCGGGCGTGGCAAAGGCTGCCTTGGGGATTAACGGCAAATATGTATATATAGATGCTGCTTCGTTTTACTAACCTGAGTCACTCATTAAAGCCAATAGCTTCCAGTATAACCCCCCTCCCCGTATGGCCTTCCTACAGGTTTGATGGGGGCAGGCGGGAGGGGAAGCTCAGCCCGGGAGAATGTAAGGACACCTCAGGCTCAGCCGACTGGCAGGCTGCTCGCCCTCAGGGCTCTGGGGAGTCTTGCAGGCCTGCCCTGGGGGCTGTGGAGGCCTCTGGTCGTCCATTCCCCTCCCCACCTTGTCTGCTCTAATAAACGTTGGTGTTCAATCTGCTTTCTGTGGCATCTCCTTTCTTTCTCCTCCAAGAAAATCTGATATTTCCCTCCCTGTTTCCTTTGTGAATCCAGCATCAGAAAGCTTGCAGCTCGGGGGCACCTGGGTGGCTCAGTGGGTTAAACCTCTGCTTTCGGCTCAGGTCATGATCTCAGGGTCCTGGGATCGAGCCCCGCGTCGGGCTCTCTGCTCAGTGGGGAGCCTGCTTCCTCCTCTCTCTCTCTCTCTCTCTCTCTGCCTGCCTCTCCACCTACTTGAGATCTCTGTCAAATAAATAAATAATATCTTAAAAAAAAAAAAAAGAAAGAAAGCTTGCAGTTCTTTGAGATGGAGGAAATGAAAACTCCTAGCAGTTTTTCACAAGGGCCATCTTTACTGGCAAAGAGATGACTTGCCTGAGGCCTGCCCTGGACAGAGAGCCATCACTAACTGCCAGGCGCACAGCCTGGTCTTCTAGCCAAGGATAAAACTTTTCGGTGGAAAGTGGGTTGTAGCTTCTCTATCCCTCAAGTGCCCACAACTCTCCAAATCAGAGGTTGCAGGGTCAGAGACCAACAACAGCAGGAATTAGGAGGGCCAGGGAAAGTGGGCTGAAGGGTCTTAGGGAGAATCGGGCATCCTCAAAAAGAGGTACCCTGGGCTACAGAGTGGGGGGAGCCCCGTCCCCTGTCCCAAGGGAGCCTGGGCGGGCTTGTCTAGGGAGCTGTCAGAGAGTGTCTCAGGGCCAAACCCTGAGCTAGGATTTTTCCACACTAGGATTTTCGTTGAATCATCACACCCGCTCCATGCCCAAAGTAGATGTGGTTATTATTCCCATTTTATAGGTGAGAACACTGAGGTTTACAGAATGTTGATAGTGTATTTGTTCTAGGTCTTGGCTGTCACAAATTACCAGAAACTTCGTGGCTTAAAACAACGGGAATTCATCACCTTACATTCCGAGGACAGAAGTCCAACCCGACTCTCACGCCTCAGGGCTGCGTTGCTCTCTGGAGGCTCTATGGGTGAATCTGTTTCCTCACCTTTTCCGGCTTCTTGAGGCTCCTGCATGTCTCTTCCCCCTCCTCCATTGTCAAAGCCAGCAGTGACAAGTTGTACCTTTCTCACACGTTCCATTTCTCCTGCCTCTCTCTTCCACTGTTAAGGACCCTCGTGATGACATTGGGCCCTCCCAGGGAAATCATGGCAACCTCACTTCAGGCCAGTTGTTAAGTGCCTTTAATTACATCTGTGACCTCACCTCTCCATTGTCATGTAAGGTAACGTACTTACAGGGTCCTGATATCTTGCAGGAGTGGCAGAGCATTAGTCTGCCTCCCACAGGCAGTGTGTTGAAGTTCACACAACTGGTAGGTCAGGTAGGAAGCCCCTGACTGCCCTGGGCCACCCACATGCTCTGTCCCTTTGTCCTAACCCTGAAATCCTTCTGCCTTGGATTCAGTAGTTTTCTCAACTGAGCTCCTTGAGGGCTCAGGATGTGTCTTTATTGGGACACCACCATACTGCTTACCTGGTAGGGGGCCCTCCGTTGAGTGTCAGACCCATTTCATGGACTCTGACCTTGAACTCACGGACCCTGACATTGAACATGTGGACTCTTGACGTTGACTTGCCCAGGGCATGTGGAATGGTGGCAGACAGAACGCTCCTGCCTAGGGCCCCATGCCGCCTGCCTCTTGGGGGCTGAGAAGTAGGAGCTCAGTATGTGTGTGTGGCCCAGAATGCAGGGGGCTGAGACTAATAGGTCAGAAGGGAGAAAAGGACTGGAGAAGAAGTGAAAATGCAGCGGACCCACAGGGAACCAGGGTCTTATGTCTGAGCAGAGGAGGGTCCTGGTTGAGCTTCTAGGAACATTTCTCAGGGGCAAAAGCTCTCCTTATGAACAGAGGAGATGCTTCATCTGTCATATAGAGCCTGGCTTCCAACCTCCTCCCCTTGACACATGGATATGCTTTCCCAGAACACACTCCCCTGACACAGACACAGGGGCTAGAGCATTGTAGTTGACCGTGAGCTTGCGGCAGCCTCACCTTCCCCCTGCTCGTGACAGTGTTTTGGAGGGCATGTGAATGAGAGCAACAGCTTGACAGGACAATCTTGACAGCAGTAGACATCCATGCTTCAGACTACAGGCTTGGAGCCAGACTGCCTGCATTCCACTCTTGGCTCCACCACTGACAAGCTGTGTGTCCTCAGGCAAGTGGACTGACCTCTCTGGACCTCAGCTCCCTTCTCGTAAACTGGGAATAATAAGAATACTTCTCTTGGGGCGCCTGGGTGGCTCAGTGGGTTAAAGCCTCTGCCTTTGGCTCAGGTCATGATCCCAGGACTCTGGGATGGAGCCCCGCATCGGACTCTCTGCTCAGCGGGGAGCCTGCTTCCTCCTCTCTCTCTCTCTGTCTGCCTCTCTGCCTACTTGTGATCTCTGTCTGTCAAATAAATAAATAAAATCTTTAAAAAAAAAAAAGAGTCCTTCTCTCCAAATGTTATTGTGATAATTCTTTTATTGAGGACACACTTCATAAAAGTAGCTATTACTGCTTAAAAAGATTCAAAGATTATTGGGCATTACTTCATTAACCAAGATAAAGTGTCTCTCACTCTCTTCCCCTTTATTTATTTATTTTTGACTTTTTATTTAGGGAAAAGATAGAGAGTGTTTTGGGGGTCTCAGAGTAGAGAAGGGCTGCCTCTCCACTTAGAAAGAGTTGCTCTGTTTACATTATTGAATCTTCTTATCTGTAAGCATGGTCTATCTCTCCATTTGTTCAGGCTATTTTTAAATGTTTGTTATTAAAATTTTATGATTTTCTTTGCAAAGACTGTGTGTATCTTTTCTCAGTATTGTCTCTAGATACCATGCAGGACTTTCAAAATTATAACCAGAATTTTCTTACAATTACATTTTCTAGTTGGTTATTCTGGTGCATATAGGAATAAAATTGATATTTATATGTTGGTTATATCTAGCCACCTCTCTGATATCTCTAACCAATTCTTACATTTTTTTTTTTTCAATTCTTACAGTTTTGAGACAATTACTATATATGACCTTGGCTTCTCTTTCAAGTTTAGAACAAATTGAGAAGTAGACATAGGAGCATGTTAGAATAAGATGATCACCTTTATTACCAGTACAGTTCTTTGGAAAATATGGATTAGATCTGTAGCTACAATAGGCTCTTTAATACTCCATTCTATGATTAACATACTCAGTCACAGACAGGGCTGGAAAACTGCAGGCATCTCCTATGGGCACTGCCCTTGTAAAAGTCCTGGAATGGAGGAGCAGAGAATAAGTACTTTCTAGGGGCAGACTTGTTCCCCAGGACAGTGGAGAGAAAGGTACTGAGATATGCAGGTCTAGATCCTTCTGCCGGCTCAACAAATTACTCTCTTGACGGTGAATGGGAGAGCAAAGAGAGGCCAGCAGTGTTACTCTAATGCAGTTACAAACATGAAGAAACATGAAGTAAATGCCCTTCCCATATTATAGATTTCACTGTATTCTCTTTATAAAAACATAACTGTCCATGACAATACTGTTTCTTATACAATCCTTATACCTTTCATTAGTTTTTCCTGTCTTATTACTGTTGCTAGGACATCTAGAATAGTGTTGAACAGATGTCATTATAGTGTGTCTCTTTTTTTCCCCCCTCATTCCTGTGTTTAAAGGGAATCTATATGATTGCTGTACTCTTTTGATAGAAAGCTATTATCAAGTTAGGAAAGTTCCCTTCCATTCCTGATTTGAAAAAAAAAAACTTTAAGTGGGTATTTAATTTTTTGAATTCTCTTTTGTGTTATTAAAATGACAATTTTTTAAAAAAGATTTTATTTATTTATTTGACAGAGAGATCACAGGTAGGCAGAGAGGCAGGCAGAGAGAGAGAGAGAGGAGGAAGCAGACCCCCCGCTGAGCAGAGAGCCCAATGTGGGACTCAATCCCAGGACCCTGAGATCATGATCTGAGCCAAAGGCAGAGGCTTTAACCCACTGAGCCACCCAGGCGCCCTGAAATGACAATATTAATTGTAATAACATGAATGTGATTTCCCTAATGTTAAGCCGTCCTTAAATTCCTGAGCTCATTGTGGCTTGTCAGGGAAGGCTTCTTAGAGGCGGGGTGCCATCAACGATTGCGAAGGAATTAGCTGGATAAAAAAGATACATTGGGGATGAGAGGTAGGGCAAGGTGAGGGTGCAGGTGGGGAGTGTTGTTGCAGGAAGAGACAACAACAAGTGCAAAGGTCCTGAGGTGGGGAAGGAGCCAGTTTGTTTGAGGAACTTCCACAGAGCCAGGATGGCTTCACCTCTGAAGAGAGAGGGAGAGTGTTGGCCCCAAGGAGGCAGCCAGTAAATCTCATACAGCCCAGTTAACGTTCTCCTCAAACCTGCAAACTCATCTTTCTGATGGGAAACAAGTCTCTGCTTCAGAGATTTTTCATCGGATTAAAATGGACTACTCAATTTTGTGTAGCTCAGGTTTCAGGTGGTTCAAATCTCTCTCTCTTTTAATTAAATGTGGGCCCTGCCTTTCCTCTCTCTGGGTCATGTCAAGGTTCTTCTTCTCTTGCAGTTTTATGGTAGCAGAGAGCAATTGTTCTTAAAGTATGGTCCCCACGGGCCAGCAGGAAATTGTTAGACATGCAAACTCTCAGACCCCGCTTAGACTTTCTGAATCAGATACTCGGGGGCTGAGGCCCAGCAAGTGATCTGGGTTTTAGTGAGCCCTCCAGGTGATTCTGATGTACTCAGGACTTTGCAAACCATTGGATTAGAACTTCCTGGAGCTTCCTAAAGCTTCCCAATGTTGTGGAAAGAACCCTAGACTGAGAGACGGCAGGCCTGAGTTCTGGTCCCCTTTACTCATTTCTCCAACAAATATGTTTTGAGTGCCTACTGTGTGTGCCTTGCACTATTTTAGGTCCTGCAGACCCAGGGATGAACAAAACAGAGAAAGGCTGATTCTAAAAAAAAAAAAAAAAAAAAAAAAAAAAAATATGGAAAACAAAAAAAAAAAAAAAAAAAAAATAAAAAAAATTAAAGAAAGAAGGTGGGGGGAGGTAAAAAATGTGACAAAGTAGGAAAACGACACCCA
>NC_081572.1:30637668-30756399 GCF_022355385.1 Mustela nigripes | reverse complement strand
AAAAAAAAAAAAAAAAAAAAAAAAAAAAAAGTTATGGAAGTCATACACATAAAATTCACCATCTTAACTAATTTAAAGCATACAAGGTAGTGGTAGTTAGTACATTGACCATA
Organism: Mustela nigripes; assembly: GCF_022355385.1. Lineage (NCBI taxonomy): Eukaryota > Metazoa > Chordata > Mammalia > Carnivora > Mustelidae > Mustela > Mustela nigripes. The sequence continues at coordinate 30,756,286 of NC_081572.1, read as the reverse complement.
TTGTGCAACCATCACCACTGTCTAGTTCCAGAACATTTTATGACCCCAAAATTTGACCCTGTACCCACGAAGCAGTCACTTCCATTTGTCTTTCTCTCTGGCCCCTGGCAACCACCAGTCTGCTTTCTGTCTCTCTGGATTTACCTATTCTGGACATTTCATATAAGTTGAACTATACAATATATGGCCTTGGTGTCTGACTTTTCACTTCTTATATGTCTTAAGAGTCGTCTGTGCCATGACATGCATCATTCCTTGGTATGGCTGAGTCATACCCATTGTATAGACAGACTACATTTTGCTCACCTGCCATTAGCTGATGGACATTGGGGTTGCTTCCATATTTTAACTATTGTCAATAGTGCTGCTGTGAACATTTGTGTGGAAGGTGTTTTTTTTTTTAAGATTTATTTATTTATTTGAGAGAAAGAGAGAGAGAAAGAGCAAGTAGGGGGAGGGGTAGAGGTAGAGGGAGAGGGAGACAAGTAGACCTCTTGATGATCAGGGAGCCTAATGTGGGGCTTGCACCCAGGACCCTGAGATCATGACCTGAGCCCAAATCAAGAGTTGGATGCTTAACTGACTGAGCCACCCAGGTGCAAATTTTGGTTTGAATACCTGTTTACCTTTCTTTTGGGAATATACCTAGGGGTAGAGCTGCAGTGTCATACGGTCACTCTATCTTGAACTTCTGGAAAGTCACCCAACTTTACCATAGGGGCTGCGCCATTTTACATTCTCTTCAGCAGTGCTCAAAGGTCCCGATGTCTTCATGTCCTTGCCAACACTTGTTATTTTCCTTTTTTTTTTTTTTTTGATGATAGCCACCCTAGAAGGTGTGAAGTGGTATCTTATTGTGGTTTTGATGTGCATTTCCCTACCGGCTACTAATGGTGAGTGTCTGTTCCTGTGTCTATTGGCCATTTGTATATCTTCTTTGGAGGAATGTCCAAGTCTTTTGCCCATTTTAAACCTTGGTTGCTGAAGGGCTGATGTTTTTGAGGTGCTAGGAGCAGAGCTTACTAAGGGTAGATAGAATCTGGGACACGTTTCTGAGCCTCTCCTGTCTCAGTTTCCTCTTCTAAACAGTGGGGATTGTAACAGAACCTGGGGTAAAGGATGGCCACGAAGACTGAGGAGCCTGAGGTGTGTACAGCTCCTGGGACTCTGCGTGGCACGTGGTGGCTCTGTGCTGTGTAACCGATGGTCCTTCCTATTCACCTGAGATGAGACTAACAATAGTAACGGAGCAAGAAGTTACCAGAGATTAATGACTGCTGGGAAGAAAATAAAACCGTGATGCAACAGAGAGTGACTGGAAGGCTATTTTAGGTTGGATGGACAAGGAAGGCTTTTTGGAGGAGGTAACACTTGAGCTGACACCGGAATGACAGGAAGGAGCCAACTGCCTGAGGATTCATATACCGGAAGAGCTGAAGGAACAGCCAGGGCAGAGTCTTAAGACAGGAACAAGCCGGCCAGTTCAAGGAGCCTCTTGGGAGAAGGACAGGGCTGCTGGGGTGGGGGCTGGGAGCCTGGGCTTTCCCTGCGTGCAGTCTTGGGGGCAGCCCAGAATGAGAGGATGAGGGCTTTGGCATCAGGAAGCCTGGGTGTCCAGGTCTCTATGTGTTAGTTAGGAAACAGAGGACGAGTGACTTAGCCTATTTGGAAAAGTCCTCTGTTTTCTCATGGTAAAAGAGGGGCTGGTTATTCCTACTTCATGGGCCTGCTCTGAAGCTCAAATGAGATAAAGTACAGACAGACACATACATCTGACATGGTATTAATCACAGGAGGGAGACACTGCTAAGCCCCATGCCCTGCCCAGCAGAGTGTGGGTGCATTTGAAAATACTTTATCATGGGGGTCGTCGTGATTCATAAGCCCTCCTTGCCTCCCGCCTGGCTTCCCACCTTCCTTGAAGCTTCCTTCAAGGTCCAGTCCAGTTAGACTTTTACTGAGCAACCCCCCTCCCCTCCGCCACACACCCCATCCATGTGCCCGGCAAGAGACGTGGAGGTGGGCGCCTGGGTGGCTCAGTGGGTTAAGCTGCTGCCTTTGGCTCAGGTCATGATCTCAGGGTCCTGGGATCGAGCCCCACATCGGGCTCTCTGCTCAGCAGGGAGCCTGCTTCCTCCTCTCTCTCTGTCTGCCTCTCTGCCTGCTTGTCATCTCTCTCTGTCAAATAAATAAATAAAATCTTTAAAAAAAAAAAAAGAGAGAGAAAGAGAGACTGTGGAGGTGAACGACAAGGTCTGTGACTTCAAGGAGCCTCAACCCCTTCATCCATGAGGCATCTTCCTTCGGAGGCAGTTAGAATGATGGCCCCTCCTGTGTGGCAGCAGCACACAGGGGATGTGGAAGTCCTTAGGGGTTGAAGGAAGTATGGGGAAGGGCTGGGGCTTGGAATCTTGGTCTCCTTCTTACCAGGCAGCATCCCGGCTGCAGGCAACCCAGTGTCGGGGCTGAGAGCACTCCGAGGCCAGACTGCCTGTGCCTCATGCTGGAGCCCCCACTCGCTGGTTACTTCACCTCTCTGTGCCTCAGTTTCCTCATCTGTGAAATGGAGGCAGTAGTAGTCCTTACCTCACAGGGCTGTGATATCTGTGGGATAATTTGAATCCGGGTAAAGCACTGGAAGAATACCTGGCAGGAAAGTGCTGTATATATATCTGCTTGTTAAAACAAATAACATCACATTAGCTTTGTGGCCTGGGCAAGCCACTGCCGACCAGAGCCCTGCTTTGCAAATCTGTTTAGAGCTCCTGTGAGGCTCCTCGAGTAAGGTGGAATAAGGTGTGCATAGTGCCCGGGCCTGGTGAGTCTGCACAGACTCCAGCTCCCTTCTTCCCTCTCACCCCTGAGTCCTGCTGGGACTCTGTCTTTCCCTCAACTCCTCAAGACCAGAGATGCAGGCCTTATCTGCAGCCCAAGGCCGGTACCCGGACAGTTCTCAGAAAATCGCTGTTTTATGGAGCTGGAAAAGGAGGAGAAATTGGACATGAGGCGGGGTGTGTGAGTGTGTGTATGTCTGCATGTGGGTTTGTAGGTCCCTGTGTCTATGTGTGTGTTTGTGTGCAGGTCTATCTCTGTGTGAATGTCTGTGTGTATCTGTGTATGTGTGTGTACGTCTGTCTGTGTGTGTATGTGCATATGTCTCTGTGTCTACGTGTGTCTGTATGCATGTCTGTGCATGTGTGTGTGTGTGTGTGTGCGCGCGCGTGTGCGTGTGCGTGGGTGTTGGGGCACCAGCCAACCCCAACCCGCGCAGAGCTGCCCGCGATCAGACCCAGCCCATAGCTGGGGCTGGGGGCGGGGCTGGGGGCTGCGAGGGCCGGCCCGGCCACTAGGGGTCAGTGTGCCTCCGCCGCAGGCGCCGCGGGCTGCGTACCTGATTGGGGAGGGCGCCCACTGACAGTTCCTGACAGTTTTGCAACATCTCCTGCCTAAGGTTAAAAAAAAAAAATTAATTAATGTATCTTTCTCCGTAGCAGAGAAGGGAGCCCAGACAACCGAAATAACAAGCCGACTCTCTTTGCAGGAGAATGCAGAAGGTGGTTAACCCGCCCCGTCCTTTGCATTCCTGGGCTGAAGGACTAAGAATCCAGTTGTGGTTTCTGCTCTGGCTATCTTGGTGCCGCCGAGGGTGCCACAGGGGAAAATCTGCTGAATTCTTCCTTTTCTATTTTCTGCCTGGGCGAGGAGGAGGGCGTTAATGCCGGCTGGCAGTTACATGAAACTGAGATGGATGGTAATGGGGTGTGTTAACAAACAAGGGCAGGAAATAAAGTGTCATATTTTCTGGAGGGTGAACCGCTCCCCGGAGACAGAGCAGCAGGATTCTACAGAGGAGACACTTTGAAGAGAAAAAAAACAAAAAAACAAAAAAACAACAAAAAAACCCACCCTGCGTAATCTCCCCCTCCCCTCTCTTCTCTTCCCTTTCTGGTGCCTCTTTGGTGAGACATAAATTCAGTCCCATCCTGGGTCTGGCTAACAGGCAAATAATTGGGCACCAAAAAGGAAAAAAACAAAACAAAACAAAACAAAAAAACCCTTCACTTAGATTGCTGCTAAGATATTTAGTTATTCCTTTGTCTCGGGCTGAATCTGGAGAAACAGAGGACTTCAGGACTTAGAGGGAGACTGTGACATCAAAGTGACCTGCCTGCAACCCAGTTCCTGTTTGGGAGCAGTAGCACCTATCCCCAAGCCCCCTGACTTGCAGATGGGGTACCCTGGAGGGGCCCCTGACTGCTCCTTTTGCAATGCAGGGAACAACCTCACCCCGTTTCCTGCGTCTTGCCACCTTCCACCACGGCACCTTCTCTTATTCTTTCTGCAAGGACCCAGGCCCCCTACCCGCCCTGCCTCGTCACTGCTGTCCCTGCACCACACGGCCTCTCTGGACAAAGCGCCCTTTGAAGGCCTGGCTGCTATCTGGTTCCTGGTATGCCTAGCACCCAGCGCCACGCCTGCCACATTCGTGGGTGCTTGATATATGTTTGTGAGGGGATGCGTGGTGGTGTCCCGAAGCTCTCTGCTGGAAACTAAAACGGCCAATGTTGATGGAACACATTCCCGGTCCTGAACGCTTCGTGTGTTTTTTCTCATTTAATCCTTGCACCATCCTTGTGAGCTGGGAGTGAGTAGGCCATCATCACCCTTATCATCATCTCCATTTTACAGATTTGGGAGTTGAGCCTCAGAAGAAGAAACTGACCTGCCCACAGCCACAGAACTTGGCAACCAGAGCAGGGTGGCTCTGACGACGGGGGGGAGGGGGGGAGGGGGAGGATCCCCCTGCTACCTGGGAGGTCCCTGCCTCGGCATGCCGCGTGGGACCCTTGCGTGGCACTGCGTGCTTGCTAACTTGTGCTGTTGTCAAGCGGTGTGCTCCTTGAGGCCCAGGCTGTGCTTCCAGCTTCTCTGTGGCCTTCTGGAGAGAAAAGACCAAAGCGGGACGGGGTCTGAGTCTTCTGGAAGTAGGTCCCTGGGCTTGGCTTTGCTTTGTACTGAATGTGTCTCCAGGGAGCCCCCACTACTTCTAGACATTGGAGCCAGGCTCCCTGGGTTCCAGTTCCACCTCTGCTGCTTACTACCTGGGCCGGCCCCTTAACCTCCCCGAACCTTGGTTTTCTTATTTGCAAAATGGGGACAGTGGTAGCTCCCACATCATTGAGCTGTGGCGAGGATTCTGTGAGTCCGTGTAACGGTATTTGGCGCCAACGCTGACCGCCTGTCTGACGCATGGATCTGGAATCCGCATTCTTTGCTGCCACCTCTGAGCTGGAGGTTTGTCCCTGTGGCGTACCCCCAGTGTCTCTGGGCCTCACAACCGCCTCTTTTTCATTTAAAAAGTAGTCATTCCATTATAAGCAAACAATATGCCAAGCCAACAGCCAACGTGCGCCTTTGAGATGACAGGGGAGAGAGGAACATTTGGCATTCTGCCTTAGCCATCCTCTTCACGTCACTTCGGAACAACATAGAAAGCAACAAGGGATGCCCATATAAGGCCTGGTATTCAATACATTCAGTGTATGGCTGCTTTGGGTGGACATACGCTTACAATTAATGAAGCCAGCCGGCTTCTCCGGATGGCTATAAATACTCTAGGAAGAGAAACCCAAGACCAGGGGCTCAGGACACCCCGTGCGGCGGCACCAGCTCAGGCTCTTCCTGTGTACGATGCCGCATGACTCGGTCCTTGCTCCTTCCTGAGAGCTGGGTGAATCCGCCACAGCCACATTTTTGTCACTGTTCCCAGTGTTCCCAGTGCCGTCACCAGATACCATGTTCTCTAAGACCAGAATGTGTGCCATTGAGTTTTCTTCAAAAGGTGCCCCAAGAGGAGTGTGGGTCGGGGTGCTCAGACCGCTTGGGGGTGATCCTTCTTGTTATCATCCGGTCTCCCCCTATCTAGGGAGCAGGTGTTCTACTGTTGGGCGGTATACCAGGTGTGGGGATATTGGTGGGTCCCTGTCTCCATGGAAGGGCCACCTGATGGGGGGCAGCTAAAAGACAAGAGGTACTGTGACACCGAGTACGGTACAGGGGAAGGCCAGGCTGCTGTGGAGTTTCTGTGGGGGTGAGGGAGATCTAGGTGGACTTCCCACGGTGGTACTGACCAAGCTGAGGGATGAGGAAAGTGCAGGAGGAAGCTAGGCAGAAAGGGAAGAGGGTCTTGTTCCAAGGTCGTGCAAGCCCCTAAAGGGGAGGAGAAGAGAAGGAAGCCCTGTAGGGCTGTGGGAGAAGAGGGCAGGGTTCATGAGTTGAGGTAGGGGGAATGGGTCATCCAGAGCCTCGGGGGCCAGGTTAAGGATTTGAGAATTCATGACAAAATAATAGGATACAGGTAAAGGAAAATAAAGTATTAGAATTTATATATATTTTTAAAAGTTGCTTGTACTGCAGTGTGGATTGGAGAAGATTAGAGAGAAGCAAAGATGACCGTGGAAAACCAGTTAGGAGGCTTTGTCGTAGGGCTGGTGAGAGCTGTGGGCTTGTCTGCAGAGGGCGGGAGGGCTGGTGGTGGAGAAGGCAGACGGATTCTAGGAACACTTAGGAGATAAAGTTGATAGGATCGGACGTGCGGGGCAGGGGCAAGGGGGAGAGAGGAATGATGGATGACTCCCAGGCTGTGAATTTGAGTAAAGGAGTGGATGGGAGGGGGAATAGGTTTGGGGCAGAGTAGACTGTATGTCCGATTTTGGGCATATTGAGTTTGAGGTCCTGGTGAGACATCCAAGTGGGGGTCTGGGTAGGGTCTGCAGTACAAGGACAGGCTGGGCTAGTGACACAGCTTGGGAGCCATTGGCCGTGGTTGGCATTTAAAGGCCCCGAGTGGATGAGGTGGTCCAGCTGAGTGAGCAGGTCGGTCCTGGGATGGAGAAAGTGAATGGCTCTTGGGGCACTGGAGAGGTGGCTAATGCGAGTGTCGGTAGTGGGGTTGGGTTCCCCTGCACCCGGTGTGGCTTTTGTCTGGGTAAGCCAGCTTAGGGGGTGAACCAGATTTTGTACTCTTTGGCTTTGGAAGAAATAGAAGTGACATGGGCCCCGGGAATTTCAGCCAGGGATGAGACCTTATGGTCATTTCTGAGTCTGTTTGGGGGAGCTGCCTATACCTTGTTGGGATCTGAAAGTCACAGGTCCTTTGCTGCTACTTTTTTGTGTTCTGCTGAAATTCTTGCCACCTGATCTTGCCAGAGCAAGGACCTCTCTTGGGCACACTTCCTGTTTCTTGGTCCGTTCTAGGCAGCCGCTGGGGTAAGGGAGGGATTCTTGATAAAGGAAAGGCTTGTGTGTGTGGGCAGGGGGTGGGGGGCTTCTGCTCTCAGCCTGTAGGCTGTCTGATTTCCTGATTTGGTGTTGACCAGGAGTCAGCTGCTTTGGAGGGAAGGGTGCATGCCACTCACAGATTTGAGAGTTTAGCTGTGTGACCTGACCTTTGCCCTCTTACCTTTACACTCTGATTCTCTTTCCCAGGGGAGGTGATGTCCTCTGCTAGTGGTGTGGGGGATGATTTTAACTGGTAAAGGGACAGGACCTTAAAAGTACCATCCAATCAAAGAGTGAGAAGCTGACTTCATTTTCAATCCTGTTTATGGAAAGGAGAAAAATCGCAGGATGTTTTTAACTTTTTCTCATCTTGAACAAAGAATGAACAGGTTCCTGGGGCCAGAAAGAGGCTTCAGCAGGACCCACTCTCTAGTGGGTTTCATTTTCATTGATTTTAATGTTTCCTTCTCTTTATGACATGAGCTGCTGGTTTGCTGTCACAGCTGAGGCTGTCTGCTGCATGGCTCCATCTCTGTTTTATGGGGTTCTTTGTTACCTCAGTGAACCTGGCTTATCCTGACTGCTGCTGGAATGATGTAACCTAGTCTTTCAAAATAAAAGCATTTGAGTAATTTTACATAATTTTACACAGTTATGGCAAAACATATAAGAGTGAGAGGATGAGGGGCAATTTTGGAGAATGATGGATAAGATCATAGAATTAAAAAAAAAAAAAGGGTGTGTGTGTGTGACCTCATTAGGGAGATTGGCCAACTCAGTTTTCCTGGGATTGTGTTTCTGGGAGGTGGGACTTTTGGCTTTAGGACGGGGAAAGTCCCGTGCAAATTGGGAAGACTGGTCAGCCTGGTCCCATGGGAAACTAACTGATCTTTTTTACCTGTCTTAAGGTGGAGGGGCTGGTGTACTTATTCAGTGGAGCCTCCAGGGGGCGCTGGGTCAGATGAGGGAGCCAGTGGGTCTTGTCAAGCCTCCCTTGCACAAGGTGGTTTAAGTCTTTTACCAGATGGATGAAAAAATGAAGATAGTGAAGTGACTGATTTGTGCCAGGTGGCAGAGACAGTAAGTGGCCAAATGCAGAATAGAACCACACCTCCTGATGGTTAGTTCCTGTTAACTTTCTTCCTCTAGATCCCCAGCTAGAGCTTGTGGTTCCTTTTTTTTTTTTTTTTTTAAGATTTTATTTGTCACAGAGAGAGAGAGAGCGCAAGTGAGAGTGAGCGCATAAGCAGGCAGAGTGGCAGGCAGAGTCAGAAGGAGAGGCAGGCTCCCTGTCGAGCAAAGAGCCAGATGTGGGACTGGATCCTAGGACCCTGGGATCACGACCTGAGCCAAAGGCAGCCAGTTAACCGACTGAGCCACTCAGGCATCCCTAGAGCTCGTTGTTCTAATCTGGCCTTCCCTCCATTACCTTCATTGGCTTTCAGATGCTTCTATAATCCCGTCAACACAATGAACAATTAGATGGATGTGTGTGAGAAACTGTCATAAGAGCTTTCTATATATTGATCATTGATCTTCATAGGTCATCGATCTATTGTTATCTCATGACCCACGCAAAAATGAGGCATCAGAGAAGTGAAGTCACCTGCCCAAAGCCGTTGGTTGGTAAGTGGCAGAAGCAAGACTCAGAACCCAGGTTGTCTGACGCAAGAGTCCATGCACGTAACCGGCAGGCTACCCCGCCTCTGAGCTGGTGGGCTTGACCAACCTTCCCCATTTTTTTATTTTTAAGGATTTTATTTATTTATTTGAGAGAGAGCACGTGCAAGCAGAGAAGGGGGCGCACAGAGAGAGAAGAGAACCTCATGCAGACTCAAAACTGAGCGGGGCTGGATCTCACGACCCCAAGATCATAGTCTGAGCTGAAATCAGGGGTCACACTCTCAACTGACTGAGCCACCCAGGCACCCCTCAATCTTGCCTATCTGAGATGGCAAACGCCCAGAGGGCTATGTCCCAGTTTACATGGTATGCTATACTGGAAAGTGTTCAGGGGTAGCCATCAGGAGATCCGGCTTTGAATCCTGGCTCCAGCATCCACAATTAAAGTGGATTAATTGTGTGTAAGATGGGGGAAAATCATAAATAATATCGCATCTGTTTTTTTCTGTTAGGTTGTCATAAGGATCACAGAGAAGTAAGTCTGTGCGGCAGGGCTTTGTCAACAGCAGAACACAGAACAGATATGCTTAGTTTCTAAGAAAGGCAGTGGCCCAATGAGATGCTTGTTAAAGGCACGATCCTGCTGGGCTGTGAAGAGGCAGTGGGTGGGCTCACCAGAAAGGCCCGGGATGCAAGTCTGTATGGCAGGGACATAAACAGTAGGTGCTCAATAACACCTATGCAGGGACAAAGGAAAAGGGAGAGCTGGAAAGCAAAGCATGGGGGAAACGGTGATGGAAGACAGACCCATAATCCCACGGCTGGCACGCCGCTCTGCTCCCCAGGTGAGGAAACCACCACGCACACCCAGACACCTGCGCGGGGGTCAGGCCGCGTTTCCTCCCAGCCCCGCCCTTACCTGCGGGCGCCCGGGCTGGACCGGAGGCCCCTCGGAGCCTCATGTGTCTTCTCTCGCATTCAGGGTGGCGAGGATTAGACGAAATAACACCCTTATGGGCTCCGCACAGTGCCGGCACCTGGGAATCCCTCAGTCAATATTAGCGATTATGATTAGTGGTAGGAGGACCTGTTTTAAAGCGAACCAACAGTCGCCACAGGGAAGATGCTGATTTGCATTGCTCCATCTCCACTGGGACGCTGAAAAGAGTCGGTAAGGAGGTCGTGAAATCGCCTTCTGATTGCAGAACCCCTGGCATCCTTCCTGGAGGCGGAGGGCTGCCTTTCAAGAGCCCTGACAGCCTGTGTTTGATTCCAGCCCACCCTCTGGGTCTAAGTATCTCTTTCAGCTAATCCTTTAACTCTTGGAGCTTTAGTGAGGGGTTACCAGATACAGGAATGAGCGTTCCCACAGATGCCTTGCTGCTTCCCTTCGAAAACTGAAATGCTCCGGGTGTTAACAAAGTGTCTTTCAGACAGCAGAGGCACAGGGCTCGTGGCGGCGGCTGAGCGCTGGTTTCCCGTTCCTGGGGGCAATGGCCCGCCGCCCTGCCCTCCCCTACCCCTCCTCCGCTCCCCTCCCCCAGCATGTTATCTATGGGGATTGGAAAACAGTATCAGAACAGGCCCCATCTGTTCCTGAAGTTGTGGAAGAATACTCGTGTGATAAATTTACAGGGGCACTGGAAGACCCTCTAATTTTCTGGGAAATGACAAGGCGTCTGTGGCCAGGTTGTGTAAAATTTCCTCTTTTATACCCTGGTTACATGCCATGGACTATTTACTCGGAGTCTGAGGGTATACTTACCATTCAGACAACATCACAAGTCGTCAAAGAAATCTACTCAGAGGAGGATGTGTTGGGTGTCTCGCCTTTCTAAAAATGACACTCAGTTCTTTTTTTTTTTTTTTTTTTTTTAATAAATCTTTTTAGGCGCTATGTTCACAGTGCAAATAGCTCAGGAAGGACACTGCTACGGAGTCAAAGTTTAAGTCAGGGCAGACCTCTTGCATGGAAACAAGACCCAACCCAACAGCTCTGCCAAGAAAGGAGGCTGGCTGGGTATTGGATTCCTCTGGGTGCTCCCCCACAGCCAATTATTGATATATTGATCCGCTGAGAAAGCACCTTGAGTGTTCCAAGCCCCAGGGTGTCATTCGGAGCCGACTTCGGATAACCACACGGTATAGAGAAGTTGCCTCCAAAGTCAATAGCTGAAGGAATGCTTTGGGGAGAGATTGAGGAACATGTTTTTCCAAATTTAGAACCCACTCACATTTCGTGGGTTCTGAGATTAATATTGAACTTGAACATAAAGTTCTGGCAAGATACAATTTACTGATTCAAAACAAGATGCTGTCCAAGGGAGCTTGCAGAGGTGTCTTGGAAGTCCTGGGTCTCTTGCAAAACAGCCTGTTTGAGGATTCAGATGTGAATGAACGGGACAGGACGACGAGCCTGATTCCCTTCCCCTTGAGCTCCATGTGGCTTTTCGCATTAAGCGGTGGTAGTGGGGGGTGGGGCGGGGGTGGAGTGTAGGAAAGAACTCTGGAAAAAGTGCTTTTGAGGTTTTGCTGACCTGAAGATGTTTGCAAATGAGTTTGAATCCTTCTGCCAGGTCCTGACAGTCCAAGAGCTTTGCAGACTCTGTTTTTGGTCTGATAACAAACAGCCAAGAGGAGATTTTGGAGAACAGAGGGGACATGAAGCCTCTCCCACCTAAGGGCGGCCCCCCGGGGCTCCGCCTGCCTGTCTTTATCACAACGCCTCCTCCTCAGGATTGACCCTATGTGGTCCCTACTCCCCGGGGGAGGAAAAGGAACTGCTGCCTTGTACAGATTTTGGCCCCGAGCCTTGAGGCTCCCGCAGTTGTGTGGCCCTACTTTTTCCAGATTCTCGAATTGCGTCACTTCTAAGCTAAAGGTCTCTCTGCAGAGATAGCTTCAAGTCCTCCATCCTTAGCGTGGCCCACCCAATCTTTCCGGGTTGGCCCTGTCCATCTGCCGCTTGGGTGTCCATCTCGCTGCCCTGCCTCCTTGGTTCTCCAGCTCTGCTGACCCACTTTTGTATGCGCCCCTCCCCCATCATGAGTGCCAGTGAGCCGGCTTCTCTGCCCTTGTTGTTTGTTCTGCTCGAAAGAGCTTCCTCCCATCTCCCTCTTTACCCAAGAGCGCTTCCCAGAACCCAGCCCTCTTCTGCGCCACCTCACACGGGCTTCCTGAACTCAGCCTGTGGTAGTGTTTACCACCGTCGATATTCTAGTGGTTTATGTATGCATGTGCCAAGTTGGAGCACGTTATAGTCACCAGATGCTGGGGACAGCCAACTGTCCTGGGTATGTCACATGAGGGAGTCAGGGCTAGATGACACTTCCAGGGGCCTGTGTGCTTGACTTTTGGAAAGTGGAGGATTATTGGTGGGAAACTAGCAAGCTGGTGGAAGTCTGCAGAATGTGGGGTAGAATCCCTCACCAGGACTCCTCAGGTCTTCAGTAAGGTCATTAAATCTACAAAATCACCATTGGAATTGTATTTCCTTTTTTTTTTTTTTCCCCTAAAGATTTTATTTATTTATTTGACAGACAAAGATCACAAGTAAGCAGAGAGGCAGGCAGAAGAGAGAGGGAGGAAGCAGGCTCCCTGCTGAGCCGAGAGCCCCATGTGGGGCTCGATCCCAGGACCCTGAGACCATGACCTGAGCTGAAGGCAGAGGCTTTAACCCACTGAGCCACCTGGGCGCCACCCCCTTTTAAAAAACATTTTATGTATTTATTTGACACAGAGAGAAAGAGACAGCAAGAGAGGGAACACAACCAGGGGGAGTAGGAGAGGGAAAAGCAAGCTTCCCGCCAAGTAGGGAGCTTGATGCAGGGCTCGATCAAGACCTTGGGATCATGATCTGAGCCAAAGGCAGACGCCCAACAACTGAGCCACCCACACGCCCCTGGAATTGAATTTCCTGTGGAAAATGGTAGAGGGGCCTAGGGCCTCATCCCAATGGACTCAACACCACATTGGGATCAGGATGAAACTTAACTGGAGTCAGGGTCAGGACGAAGAAAGAATTTGCATGAATTGTGGGGAGAGGGCCTGGATTCTCACAGGTTATGAAATTGGGGATTTGAGCTATGGATAACATTGGTTTGTCTTGCCATTGGACTTGGAGTTCTTTGGGGGCAGAAAGTATGGCTCATGCATTTTGGGGTCCCCAGCGTCTAACTTAATAACTGGCACACAGCACACGGGTTTCAGTGGCTCAGTGAATAGTTTTTGGACCCATGGAGAGATGGGTGGGTGGACGGAAAGAAGAAAGGATGGAGGGATGGTTGAATGGATGAGTGGTTGGACAGATGCATGGAGGGGCAGATCGACGGAACCAAGGATGGATGAGTAGATGGATGGAAGAAATGATGGTAGGTGGATGGGTGGGTGTGTGGGTAGCTGTTCTAAGCACGTGGACAGACTAGTTGTGATTTTTCTTCTGCCTTGGATGCCTTCCTCCTCCTCCTCATTCCTCAGCCGGCTGGCTTGAAGTCATCCTTTAGAACAGAGACTTTGAAGCAGAGGGAGTAGTGCTAGAAAAGGCTCAGAGGCCCGAGGGAGCAAGGCTCAGCTGGGAAATTGCAAGAAGGTGTGTGGATGTGTGTGGTTGGGAAGCACATTTTAAGGGAGGGGGCAGAGATGGGTGGTGCAGTTGGAGAATTTTGATCAGGGGTCAGACCACAAAAGGACTCCGTCCCTCAGTCCAGACCTTTGCACTCTGCCCGAAGAGAAAGGTTTTCTGCCAGGCAGCACCCTGCAGATTGGCATTCCTCTTCTTTGTCTACACTGCTTTTTAAATGGATGCTTACAATGACCCTGCTACCTTAACTCCTTAGAGCAGAAACCAGGCCAGCCCTACTTCAGCAGGAAGCATCCTGGACCTGGAATCAGAGGGCTGGGGTTTATTCTGCGGCTCGTCCCTTTCCGTTGCCAGCTGAGTGACACTGACAGAGCCCCTTACCTTGCACCTGTAACATGAGTAAAATTGAGTTTACCCAGGGCTGGCTTTATGGATGTGCACCTTGTGCAGATGCAGGACCCTGTACTCGCAATGATGCTGCCCCTGGTTTAACGCTCTGCTGTCACAATCTTGAAATTTGTACTAATTTTTGCTTGAAAATCCCCACTCTCTCATTTTGCACTGGGCCTCATAAATTATGTAGCTGATCCTCAATCCATCTCACAGGGATGGTGTGAAAATAAAAGAACATCCAGAATGTGAAAGGTCCTTAAAGATGATGAAGCACTAACGAAATGTAAGACCTTATGGAGATACCTGCGGTGACACGATGGTCTCAGGTTTGTCCGTCCTCCTGTAGGCCAGGACCTGGGGACCCCAAGGTGATAAAACCTGGTCACCATCCTTAAGGAACTCTGGGTTTTTCCACAAAGGACAGAGCTGGGACTTGAACCCATGCCAACAGTATCCAAGTCCAGCACTCTTCCTTCTATAATCAACTCTCACTAAGGCGCCTGTCTGCTCCACTGTTCTCTGAGAGCTTTTGCGCCTGGGGCATCTTTCTGATCCTCACACTGCCTGGAACAGTGTTTTGTACATCCAGGTGCCGGGTAAGTGTTTGTTGAATGAATTAATGCCTTTGAGAGAATGACAAGATTATGTTCCGGTTTCGATCTCTTTTAAGGCTTCCTACCATTCATTTTGAGCTGTGTCTTGGGGCAAGACCCTCTGTGGTCAGTGTTCTGCCTCTGTCCTCCTCTCCTGTTACGTCCCTCCCCTCTGGCAGCCACTCTGGCTTCCTCTGGTCACTCCCATCCACCCTACCTCTGCCTCCCCAGGGCCTTGGCACATGCTGTTCCCTTCTGTTCTTTGCTCTTGTCCATTACCCAGTGACCTCTAGCTTATCATTCATGTTGCATCTCAGGCTTTACTTTTTCAGGGAGGCCTGTGCTCATCTCCCCACCCAGACCCCCTCCTCCTGAAGCTCTCTCCAAGCCCCGCAAGCCTCATTGTCCTAACACTTCTTGCGACTGCAACTCTCTGCACTTTGTGTGGTGACATCAACAGACGCCCATCTCATACACCGGCAGGATCACATTCGTTTGGTTCCCTGTGGCGTTGCCCGCGAGCAGCGCCGTTCCGGCCACAGGAGAGGTGGTCGGTAAATATGCGGTGAGGGCACCAAGAAGCATCATGTTTGCAGCGTCTGAGTGTGGGTGTTTTCTCCAGCACGATCGGGGAAGCTCCCCTAGGCTGTATTAACCCTCTAACAATGAACATGTACCAGAGGCTCCTGTATGTACTTGGCTTGGTGCTCAGCCTTCCAGATGTGCTGCCTCATGCTGTCCGCACAGTCCATCCATGAGATGTGGTTGCTCTGCTTGATGGATGGCAAGATTGAGGGTCGGGAAGGTTAAATGATGGAATGTCCCCAAGGTTGTAGGTCTTCTAAGGGATGCTCTGAACTCGAGGCCAGCACTGGCTAGCATGGTAGTCTGGGGTCTTCATTGCTCCTTTACCACTCCTGGTTGCTTTTGTTTTTTCCAATCCTGCCTCTCCCCATGATGTACTGTGTTGTCTTCATGGGTAGGACACGCGCAGGGCCCATGCTTCTCACATGTGAGCCGTGACAGATGTGACATGTGCCATGAACACAGAAGAGAGACTCGTAGGCACAAGGACCTGTCCTAGCTCTACCCTTAACAGTTCTGTCGTTCTGAGCAAGTCACGTTTGCTATGAAGACACACTTGCTTTAACCGTAAAGCTGGAAATTGCACGCAGTGATGACTACCTTTCTTCCCAGGTGCTGATGCTGGGTTAGGTCCCAACCGTATCTATGTGGATCTTTCTAGATCCATCCTTCCCCCTGCCCCAGCCATGCTGCCCTTCTTCCTGCTTTTTGAACGTGTGAAGCTCCTTCCTGCTCATGGCTTTGGCACCTGCTAGGCCCTCTGCCTGGAGCAGCATCCTCCTCTGATCTGTAGGGGACCAGCTGCTTCTTTGGCATGCAGATTTCAGCTTAGGTGTCACAGAGCGGCCTTTCCCACCCACTTGAGCTAATGCAGGTGCATTACTCTCCCACCTTCCTACCACAGTCACTCTGTTACCTGGGCCTGGTTGGTTTGCAGCAGAGACCTTATCATCATTTGAAATTGTGTATATAGATATATATAATATATATGTATACAATTGTATACATATATATTGTGTATATGTATATAATTGTGTATATACATATAAATATATATAGTACATATTACATATATATTATAGATATACAAACTTGTATATAAAATATAATGTAATATAATGTAATCTTTCTAAGTAAATATAAGCATTTTATCTATCTGTGGTTTTGTCTGTGAGTCTCCTGTCATTAGACCCATGGAAACAAGACATTAGATGTCTTGTGTCTTGCTGCATTTTTAGTGCCGTGAGTACTTACTGAATACAACGGAGGACCAGGTGAATGAATGAGTGGATGAATGAATGAGGGCATAGTTCCGTGCTCTCTAAGGCTCCAACGGTGGGGATGTACCTAGCGGGGATGGAAGGTCAGGCAAGAGCAGGGCCACTTGGTTCCGTTGTCAGAAGCCCAGCACCAACCCTGGAGCAATGTAAGTGACCCCAAAATAGGTATTACATACATGAATTCATGTAACCCGGTAGGCTGTGGCATCCACCCCGATATAGCAATTGTGCTTATAAACTCAGTAAGAATTATCCTAAAGAAGGGTCACAAATCCAAAACAGCTCAGAGGAAAGGGCACCTCCTCCCCCACCTTCCTGCCTTTTCTCCCTCTTCAACCAGAGAGGGTCAGTGCCCAGCTGCCGGGGAGGCACAACCCCTTTGAATCTGACCACATCACCCAGGAAGCCTGCATTCAAATTCTGGGGGCATTTCTAAAGCTCTCAGATGTTCTGCTGCTGTTAAAATCTAGAGGTCCCCAGGGCCTCCCAGGTTTACAAGTGATATTTTAGAAAATGCTCCACAAGTAAAAGAAAGTGTCCTCTGCCCCACTCCCACCTGCCACACCCCTCCCCCACTCCCACCGCCCACCACCCACCATCCTCGTTTACCATTTGATACTTTCTGGTTTCCCAGGGACTAGAGAGAAACTGGAGAGATTTTATTTTATATCCTACAGCTGTTGCAAAGCTGGAGAAACCCCACATATTTAAAATAGTGAACTGGCTTCCAGGCTGAGAATATTTCTACTTCAGCATTTGAAGATCTGGAGCCTGCTATTTGGTTGACCCATCTCTTAAAAATACAATTAAAAAACAGTAAAACGTGAAGGTTTTCATCCTATAACGGTTGCCCCTGAGTACTTAAGAGCAATTTAAGTACAGCATGGGGACTGTGGTTAGTAATGTTGCGTCCCCTGCTGGGAAATGGCTCAGAGAGTAGATCTTAAAAGTCCTCATCACAAGAAAACCAATACTTTGAAACGAGGCATTAAGACAGATGTTAAGTAGACTTCTTGGAGGTGATCATTTTGCAATATATAAAAATAAAAAATCATTATGTTGCACACCTGAAACTAACATAATGTTCTATGTCAATTATATCTCAATTAAAAAAAAAAACCCAAATATTGGGAGGCCGATGAGAAATAGAGAGCAAAAAAAAAAAAATGTTGAATTTATTATTGGCTATTTTCACCTGCTTTCCAAAACTCTCCAACCAGAGAGGTGAGGAGGCTCAGTTCTTCAGCTGGGATGTGCCTCCTGAGCAAGAGGAAGGGTCTGAGAATTGATCAAGTCTCTTAGAGCTGCCCCTGGGCTGGCCGTCCATCCGCCGCCCAAGGAAACAGGAATCTAAACACTTTGAGAGAAGGCAATTTCACAGTCTCTCTGGGAGTCCTCTTTCATGGTCCAATAAGCCCTCATAGTCAGGAAGTCATTTCTTGGTCTGACCTACGGCTCTGATGCTGCATTAAACCGTGTTGATCTTAAAGACTCCGGGTTTCCTGGATGGCACCTATCTCGGGCTTTCCTGGGGCCCATGAAGGTAAATGAGCCGCCTTTAAAGGGACATTTTAGAGGAAATCTGTCTTCCACTGTCGAATGGCTGGAGTGTTCCTGCTGCTGGAGCCTTTGATGATTTCCTTGCTCTCCGCACTGCCTGCCCCACAGCGGGGAGGCGGCCCTGGCTTCCACAGAGTGGAGTCGGGTCCCGGGGATGGTCTCTTCGATGAGGTGCAGAGGAGGGTTGCTGCTCTGTCTTCCAGTCTTCACCCCTCCTCGGGGGCCAGTGCTGACAGTATTTGCAATTGCTTTACTCACCCCATGGCTTCATCTCGTTCTTTATGCCCCTCTTTGGGATACCCCACCAGAGAGAGTTCTCCATGGAAACCCTGCCTCCAGGCTGTACTGAGCAGTATCCTTGTGGACTGAGGGCACTTTCCCCTAACCTAACCATTCCAACCACCATTGTTTCTTCTGTCCTGTTTTGAAGGAAGCTTCTAGACGCAAAAGCCCTTGCATCTCAGCGGCATGCAGTAGACAGGGAATAGATATTTGTGAATGAAGGTGTTAATGAATGAATAGGATAGTGCCTCACCGTGTACCAGACTAGACATGTTGGCATTTTGGGTTTCAGTTGCTTCCCTGTTTAGCAGTGGGTTGGTTTTTTTTTTTTTTTTTTTTTTTTTTTTTGCCTCCCAGTAACTGAGATCACAAAGCACATTTAGTAAGTAGAGAATTTGCCCGTAACCCAGGACAGGGAAGACCCAGCTGGGAATCCGGGAAAGAGTTTGACCAAATTTTGGCTTCGGCACTCAGCCATGAACCAGGCAGGATAGAGGCCGAGGAGACAAAAACCACTTCTTGTACTGGTGGCATCCGCTCCAAGGTGTTTCAAGACTCCACCTTCAAGATCCAGGAAATTCTTCTTTCTACCCTTCCCTGAGCCCCCACATCTGCCTTAAGCCTAGAGAGCCAAACTGGGGAGAACAGTGTCAAGTTCAAGGTCCTCTGAACTGAGAGGTCAGCTTACTTTCCTGGAATTCCTAAGGAGGGATATGCTATAAATACTAAGTCTGCATCTCCGTGTTCTCCCCTGACAAGGCAGCCCCTGGAGCTTGGAAACCTGGCTTCTAGAAGAAAATGTAATAGTGTAAACTACTGGCCTTGGGGAGGGAAGGCAGGTTTGACCCTGTTTTATAGAGGTCATGAATCAGCAATGAGTTTAGTAACTGATTATCCCAAGAATCAAATTCCATTCTGAGAGGTAAAGGGCATTTCAACAAAAGAAGCTTGTCTCTTTCATATTCCTGTTAGTGACATCATCAGTGTCCCTCCCTGACACATACCCTGCTCCTACAGACCAGCAGGGTCTTCTTGCTCATGAAGCCCACGGCCAACCAGTGGGTGACCCTCTCCCAAGCCTCCTGTGGGAGCACCTGGGAACTGTGCTCTCCAACACCGTCAAAAACCAAACCTCCACCATCAGGCCTGTGGTCTGACCAAATAACACCCCCAAAGTCACCAGGGTACAAACGTTGAACCAGCAAAGAAACAAGTCAAGGAACTAGTGAAAGAATACTTCCTCCTACTTACTTGCTCTCTAGTTAAGGGAGCTAATTATTTAATGGTTCACCTCAGCTTTTTACAGCTTAAAAAACAAAATAAAATACGGGGAGGTAAATCTTGACTTTCTCTCTCTTGGAAGGTGCTTTAAACTTCTTCGTCTGTCCCCTACTCTGACTCTCTCTCTTTCCCAAGACATAGCATGCTGCTCTTGGGATCTGATACCCTTTCTTGACGTTCGCATGAGGCCTTCTTTTTAAATCTTGGGCTTGTTACTGTTCTCAGGCCTGTCTTCACTGTAGGAAATGTTCACCTAAATTTTATCCCACTTACTGTATGTACTTGATGGTCCAAAGAGAAAAAGGTTGTCTTGCCTAACAAACTAGCATATGTCTTTTAACAGTACCCTTTCAAGAAGCCATGTGGTGTTGGGTGGAATCATGTAAGAGAGAAGGTCAAGTCAGAACCAGGAGGACAAGATAATATTTAGCCTTTTAGCAGGACCGGAGCCTCAGTAGGGCTCAAGGTATGAGGTCACTTTCAGGTGGAAGATTCAGGATTTCACTGATACTATTCATTCATTCAGTCATCATCCATCCATCCATCCATCATCCCATTTATTAAGAATGTATCCCATTAAATATATTTTCCAGGTCCTGGAAACATAGAGAACAAATATGACAAAATTTCCTGCCTTCAAGGAGCTTACTTTCATTACATTTCACTACTAGGTGAAATATATCATGAGGAGACCAGACGCAGAGATCAATGGAGTGGGAGGGTTGCAATTTGATATAGGCTGGCCCGGGACAATGGGCGCCATTGAAGTGAATGAAAAATATATGTCAGGGAAGCCCATTTACATGGAGCCAAGTATGAGTTGGTGTGTCCCTTCTAGAAGTAGAAGGGATAGTACAGAAATAATAATTATTCTAGATATTTTCACACCAAGCTTAAGCACTCATCTGACTTCTCACACATTTGGAGAGTGCTTTCCAGCTTTTCCTCCATGTCTTACACTAAGCTGAAGCTCTTCTGAAGCAAGGACAGTATCTCCTGCATCTTTTCAAATGCACAAAAAGACTCCTAGAAAAATTGAAAGGTATGAGAAGAGATAGAGAGAAGGAATGCAAGACAGATCCCCAAAAGAATTGTGGATGTGGTTTTTGGTGTAAAAACTGGATAGAATAAAATTCACAGAAAACTTACAAAGGTTCTGAGAGAGCTTATTGCCAAAACTGCCAACAGACTGACCTAAAAGAAAATGAGACTTTTGGTGATGTAAACAAGTTTCTGGGTCCCTGCCTTTGTCCACCTTTCTTCAGGGAGGAAGCAGACTGGCAATACTGCTCTCCTCTAAGAAGGCCATGGTCCCCAGTGGATGCCTCAGAAGTGCCCAAGGCTGATGGAAATGGAAGATTCCAGAGGGCAGAGCCAGGAGCCTCATAGAAAAAAGGACTAGGAAGCTGGTCCAAGAATGTAGAACAGGGTCCAACTCAAGAAACATTCTCTACTCCCAGACAACTCCCATTTCAGATGGGAATGTTTTTGCAATAATTCTGTCTCTGTTCCACCGTTGTATGTTGGGTGTACATGGGGGAAAGCTACTTGTCTTTTTGATTTTTAGGTCTCTTGATCAAGAGGAGCTTCAATGAGATCTGATGTTGGCCGTGAGTTTCTGGATCTCCATCTCAGTGTCAGGATTGCATACACTTTTTGGAGTGTCTTAAGGCTGAAGTAGGTCTATTTTGCATGTGGGAAAGGTCGTTTGTGACCAAAAGGGCAGAGAGTGGACATTTTCTGTAAATATTAATTCCCTCTCCTTTTGGTCCATCCCCATGGGGTAAGTACACTTGACTTTGACTTTGGGCTTCATTATTTTACTTGTTTAGGCAAATGAGATATTAACGGATGTGACACGAGCAGGGGCTTAAAATGTGTCTGTTGTGCCAAGCTTGCTGTCTTGCATTTCTGTCATGCGGTGAGAAAAACACGATGAGAGAGACGTGGGGCAGTGCTGCCTCAGGTGACCTGCAGACGTGTAGCCTGACGCAATGTCACCCCAGCCGACCCTCCCGCATTTGGGTGAGAAATACTTATTGTCACATG
This sequence comes from Mustela nigripes, assembly GCF_022355385.1. NCBI lineage: Eukaryota > Metazoa > Chordata > Mammalia > Carnivora > Mustelidae > Mustela > Mustela nigripes. The sequence continues at coordinate 30,734,780 of NC_081572.1, read as the reverse complement.
CCACTGTAATATTTGTGTTTGTTACACAGCCATAGCTGATGGAGACAACCCACAATACCCACCTGGAACCCCAGGGCTTCCTGAAAGTTCAGAAGTGAGCCAATACATGCCTGACAAATAGGGCGTGGGTCAGTGCCAACAGAAAGGAGGAACGATACTATTCTTGAGAGGAGCTGAGAAAGTTCTTCTGACTGATTTGAAAAACTCTACATCAAGAGTATGGAAGCAAATGCACCTCAAAGTCTCCCATGCTGGTCAAAGGAAAGGAATAAAGAGTCAGTTGAGGTTGTGGGTGAGGCGATTGGGTTTATGGACTGTGGCTGCCCAGGAATCTTAGTGCATATATACAGTGGACATACTTAGTGTTTGATATATTTGTTATATAGTCATTTTCTGATAATTAAACTTCTTAATATAACTTTGTGGTAAGAATGCTTTTCCCACATTCCAGAGATTACCGGGAGTCTGACTTTTTTTTTTTTTTTTTTTTAAATCTTGTTGTATTGTATGTATTTTTAGAAGGAGGTAGAGTAAAAATAAATAGATTAACCAGGAGTGCTGGGAAAGGGGGTTGGGTGGGAAAGGAAAAAAAAATGCCATTCAGAAATAGACCATGAAACTAATTACCTGGATAAACCAATGTAAACAGATTTATTGTTTGAGACAGGGGTCATAAACTCAAATGCCTTAGGGGTCAGGCAGGTGACATAAACAAGGGAAGCAGGCCGGTGGGGACTTGTGGAGATAGGGAGAGTGTGTGCCCTGTCTGAGGCAGGCAGCTCTGAGTTGGTTCCTCCCAACTATTGCCATATGGGGACGGGTCCTAGTGTTGCTAAATCTGAGTGTTTCTGAGAAACAGGGCTGCCATGGATGCTTGTGCAGGTTGTACACTGCACAAGAGTGCTCAGCTGATAGGGCAATTGGAGACTGAAATATAGTCCCAATTCCACTTAACAAGCCCTGGGCCAGGACACAGGGCTTGGGGAGCAGAGGTGGGCTGGATTCCAGCCCCCACTCACCCCCTTCAGCTGACCTTTGTATAGTGCAGAATCCTACAGGGTGGCCCCAGGAGGGAATATCCTGCTTCCCATTGTGGACTCTCCCCCTTCCATGGCAGCCAGAGTGCAGGTGCCCTTCCTGGGTTCAGACAATTAGATGCTCCTTCCCAGGGCCTGGGTCATATTGTCAAGTTTTAGTCATGTTGACACTCACCTTCCTCCTATATAATCCTGAATTTGAATGCTGGTACCCATTATCTGCCAGGGATATTGTGAGGATCAGGTCCAATGAGATGATGCATGAAAAAGTGCTCTGCAAACTCCGAGCTAGTGTGCAAGCCTCAGGTATCATACAGCCGCTGAAACAAGAGAATTCTTGGCGCTGATGTTTTAGGCAGAGAGGGAGCAGGCCACTCGATTATTATCAAAATGTGGAAAAAAGGACATTGTGTTGCATCCCCGGGCTGCCCGCCTGGATCGCTGCTGCACACCTGTGTCTCTCCTATTTCAGTTCATATTTGTATTATACCTTCACCTTGTTTTACCCGATGGACTTGATAGTCCTTCCTATTTGCTGATGCGGAAACAGGCTCAGACCTAGGATTATGTAGCCGGCAAGGGGCAGAACTAGGGAGTGAATTCAGGTCCTTTCCCTTGTAGTTTATGGTGCTCCCTAGTGGTCTCCTGGGACCATCGGAGGCCAGCCTGGAGCTCCACAGCGCTGTCAGTGATAGGAAGGACCCAGGGCTCCAGAGGGGGATCAGCTGGAAGTTCTTCTCTTCATCTTCTGGAAACAATAGCCTCCACCCCCAACTTCTGGTGAACTGCTTCCTTCTCTGTTCAAGGCCCTTCCATGGGAAGCTGCTTCTTCATGCCTGAGAGGTGCCTGCAAGTTAATCTAGACAAAGGAGATAGCTGCTTCCAAGATTTTTGAATCTTAAAAGGTGACACACTTAGATGGAAGGCAGTTGCAGCTGGGTTATCCCCAGGCCAAGCCCTGAGCACTGATTCTCAAGCTTGAGTAAGCACCAGAATCATCCAGAAGGCTTCTTGAAACAGATTGCTGGGATCACTTTTGAGTATCTGACTTAGAAGGTCTGGGACAGAGCCTGAGAATGTGCATGGCTAACAAGTTCTCAGGTGCTCCTGCTGTCCAGGGGACGACAGTCAGAGGTTCTCAACCAGGGGCTCCTCAGGGGACATTTGGCAATGTCCGAAGATGTTTTTGATTTTCAACCCTGGAGGACTGTTGCTGGCATCTAGTGGGTAATGGTTAGGGATGATGCTAAGCCTCCTACATTAAACCCTCACAGCAAGGAAATATCTAGCCCCAAATGTCTATAGTGCCGAGGCTGAGAAACTTGGCTCTAAAGAAATGGTTTATGTGCTCCCACACTGAGGACCCAGAGATGCTGGGTTCCTGCCTCCCTCTGTGCTCTTCTGTTGAGTCTTTGGGCAATCCCAGGGGCCTTCCAAAATGTTCCATTTTCTTTTATTTAATCAAAGTCAGTTTTTGTCTCCTGCAACCAAAGATCTGATAGAGGTGAAGATTTTTTGAAGGGCGGGTGGGTGTCAGGAAGAGCATGGGCTGGTTTCTGGGTTAGAATGACATGTAAGCCACATACATTTATTTATTTCCTTTCCTCCTGTGACTCTTGTCCCATCAGGTAAATGCTGTACTCTGTTCCATGTTAAATACAAACTTATTTGTTTTGGGTGATTACTGATTCACATTCTTTGTCCTTCTCATTATTATTTTCTTTCTTTCTTTTTTTGCTTATTTCATTGTTTCTTGCTTGTTTCATTTCTTAGTGATTTGTAGGTGCTATGATAAATTCTGGGCATCAATCCATAATCAGTCATGTGAATCAAACATCTATTCTGTAACTTGCCTTTGAACTTTGTTTATGGTGTCATTTGTTGTATAGAGCTTTTAAATTTTACTTCAGTCAAATGTACTCATTTTTGTCTTTTCGGATTATTTTTTAAGGCTCTTTTGGTATGCCAATATAATAAAGATAGTCTCCTCTATTCTCTTTAAAAAATGTAAAGCACTTAAAGCATAAAAGTCTAGTCTTTAATCCATCTGGAATTTATTTCTATTTGTAGAGTGGGCCAGAAATCTCATTTTAATTTTGCCATGTGAGTAGCTAGTTGGCCCAGCACCAATTATTGAACAACCTAATCTTTTCCCCATAGATCTATATAATGTCACCATTGCATGTAGTTAGTTTCTGTTTATTTGTGGGTCTGTTTCTGGGCTCTCCATTTTAGTCTATTTATCAATTTCTGCACCAATACCACACTGATTTAATTACTGTAAATTTATGATATGTGAAAGTATGAATCTTTCCTCCTTGTTTTTCTTCCTTCAAATTATTTTGACTAATTTAGTCTTTTATTCTATGTATGTGTATGTATGTATGTATATATGTGTGTGTGTATATATATATGTGTCTGTATATGTGTAAAACACTGTGTATACAAAACAGTCTATATATGGAGAATCTCACTGAAATATTGATATATTAAATTAGGAAAAATATCTTTATATTACTTTTGTCTTATTTATAAAATGTGAATGGATAACTAAGGATCACCTAATATTTGAGAAACATCTTTAATGGAGGGAGGGGAGAGACAGAGAGAAAGAAAGAGGTGGAGAGAAAGACTTTCATAAAAGATACCTTAGAAGGCATAATTTATTTATTTTATTTTTTAAAAGATTTTATTTATTTATTTGACAGACAGAGATCACAAGTAGGCAGAGAGGCAGGCAGAGAGAGAGGAGGAAGCCGACTCCCTGTGGAGCAGAGAGCCCAATGCGGGACTCGATCCCAGGACTCTGGGATCATGACCTGAGCCAAAGGCAAAAGCTTTAACCCGCTGAGCCACCCAGGCACCCTGGAAGGTATAATTTAATGAGCAGAGAAGAACTACAACTTTTTTTCCTAATTAATATTCTTTCCTAATTAATGTTCTCAGAGATTTGAGAAGATACTATGCCATAATAACTCAGTATGGCCCAACACTAACAATTACAGAATAAGATCTAGCCCTTAGAGATGAAAAATATAAGTAATACAAAAAAAATTCAATGGGTGTCTTGTTTGATAAGGGCAATGAAATAGTTCATAAAGTTTACAGAGGCACAAGTTATGAAAGACAAAAAATAAAAGACAGAGGTTTAGTCCAGGAAGTATAATATTCAACTTATAGGAGTTCCAGAAAGAGAATAAGGAAAATAGAGGGAAGAATTTATAAATGAAATGTTTAAAAATTTCCAGAGCTGTTGGACATGAATTTATAAATTGGAAGGTTAGTGAAAAAGTGAGTGAAAAAAGGTACATTAGTGTGAAATTTCAGAGCACAAAGGGAAATGAGAAGATCCTAAAGAAGGAAGGGAGAGAAAGGGTGAAAAGGAATCATGTCATCTGTAAAGGAATAAGAATCAGATTTCTTACCAGCAATGCTGGATCCTGGAATATGTAGTGAAGCAAATGACTTCAGAATTACAAGGAAGAGTAATTTTCAACTTAAATTTCTCTATTCAGAAAAGTTGTCAATGAAGGGAGAGATGTTTTCAAAAGATACAAGGATTTAGACAAGGTGTCTCTTACAAATTCTTTCTTAGGAAGTTACTTGAGAATGTGCTCCAGTGAAATTGAGGGAGTAAATGGAGAAAGAGGAAATCATAGCCTTCAGAATATTGTAGATTAACCCAGGAGAGCACTTCATGAGAGTTTTTAGGAATACTAGAAAGGAAACATGCGGAGGTTGGGGCAGTCGTGTTGGATAGAGCTGCTAACTGAATACTTTGCTTAATGGAGAATTTGGAAAAAAAAAAAAAAGAGGGTACAATAAAGATAAATAATGTAAGAAAAAAAGGCAATTAGAAACTCAAGGAAAAACATAAGTTTTGAATAATGAAAGCCTAATTAACACATTATCTAGGAATGTTATTTATACTGATAATGTAAATACTGTTCATTTTCATATTTTAAAATCCTTCTATAGATAAAGAATTGAAGATTTAATTGTATTTGCCAAACAATGCCTTCACAACATAAAAGTACATTTGTCAGAAGTTAGGAGATAGATTTGGGGAGGAGAACTAGGAAAAGATAAAGGTCCTAATACTTTTATAAGGTAGAAAGTTAAATACTAACACTCGTTAAGGGATTAATATAATGAGAAATATATGACCTGGAGTTACAAATATAATTAATTAACAGTGATGTAAATATTTGAGGAGAATAGAAGGTGGGAGTGATGTAAAGCACTAAATTTACATCTTGATATCATAGCAAGGAATCAATAGTGAATATATAAAATTGGCAAATCAAGAAACAAGTATATTTAGAGATTTCAATTTAACCACCAGAACTACCAGAGGAATGAGTTAAAAAATAGTTACCTTAGAAGAGTGGAACTAAGGGTGAGGAGGAGTGAGGTCCTTCTGTACTATTTTATTTTTTAAGTATGTGCATTGTTCATTTTACTTAAACACAAAATAAGACAAAAGTCATGGGTCTTAATCAAGCAGTTCATATGTTATCCTAGTGTATCCTTTGATACTTGCAAGCTGTGTGTCTGGCCCGAAATATTAAGTTCCTATCCTTCCTTCTGAGAGTTCTTCATTGTTACCACCAGGAATGAACCCTTTTGGCTTAGTTTCATTCAGCCCCTGACCTTATGCCCCGAACAAGAAAACAGAATTGCTGTGCCAAAATTCTAAGATCCACTTTGTCCCAAGGAGTGGCCTTACACATGCAACCCCCGCTTTGAACACATAATAGCACTCAGTAAATATTTGCTGGAGTGGAATTAAAATGCCTAGAGAGACCAGATGCCCCTGGCAGGTTCTATCTGTGACTTCTCTTCATCAGGAAGCAGAAATAGCATCATGTTTGTTCATTCAACACATGTTTGTGCAGATCCTACTATGTTGCTGGTCAGTCAGGGAGACACGGCCTCAGCCTTCTTGGAGACTGCCATGCAGTAAATTTGTACGTACTTACACACAGCAAAAAGTGCATGAAAGAAAAGAATTGGACTGTTAAGGGAGAATACCTTTATTGGGAGATGAAGGGAGACTTTTCTGACCGAGTGACATCCAAGTTCAGGATGAGTAGGGCCAAGCCAGGCCAAGATAAGAGGACTGTCTAGGCAGAGGAAGTAGCACGTACAAAGGTCCTGGAGTGGAAAAACTGGTTGTGCAATAGTGGGGTGCCACCTCACACTTGACTGTGACCTGGGGGCATTATTAAAAGGCAGATTCGGATTCAGGAGTTCTGGGATGGAGCTAACCTCCTGAATTCCCATCCAGTTCCCAGGCAATGTGGGTGCTGCTGGTGTGGGCTACATACAGCTCACCCTTAGAGTCAGGCCGTGTTAGAGGAACAGAGCACACAAGGAGAGCAAGGATGAAGGTGAGGAGAGGAAATTAGAAGAGCAGACAGGGATAGGATCATGCAGCGTCTTGGGGGCCACCTTCTAAACGGGAGCAGCAGAGTCATCCAGACTGAGCTGGCAATTGATAAAATGCTTCATACATTCTCTACGTGCTCTGTAACATTGCTGCGAATGGTCGTGGTTGAATCACACACACCCCTGGGGGTTTACGATGATGGGCTTGTTTGATGCTTGAAAACTCTAAGAACTAAGCAACTGGGGTTTCTAGAGGTGTTCAAAGTAGAGACTGGTAAACGACACAGCCAGAAGCCCACTCTTTCTCATCTTCTCTCTGTCCCACCCTCAGATCTGCTGCTGCGTTTATAAAAAAGACAGTGTGGTGTGCTGGAAAGAGGAGCCTGAAGACTCGGGAGAAATCTCAGCTCACCACCTGCCTATCTCCCTGATTTGGGGCATGTCCTTGAACAGCCTGAGCCATGGGTTCCGCATCTGTAAAATGGAAAGGCAGGATCTCCCTTGGCAGGCAGGGCTGTGTACAGCGAGCATGGCCATTCTGCGAATGAGGTGTGTTTTTCCTAAATCCTAATCCCAAGTCCCAAGTGGCTCCCGATAGGCCACCTTCCGAGCGGAGTTTGAGGATTCCAGACTGCTGGGACCTTCTTTATCCTGAAATGCCACTCCACTCTGAGAAATTTCCCTCGCCTTAGGTAAACCAGCAGTATCTTGGGTTAGACTAGGTAATTATAAGAAAAAGGTGGGGGGGGGGAACAAGAGGGGGGATTATTTTCTTTTTCAGAAAGAAAATTTCTCTGTAGGACAAATAAATGAGCTGGGTTCCCCTGCTTAGGTCTGTGCTGACCTTTTCCTCCTTGTCTGTCTGTCTGTCTGTGTCTTCTACTCAACAACAGGATGCCCTCCTTCTCCCCCTCCTCTGGCTGCAAACAACCCCAGCCGGAGCCACTCTGTCTGCCACGCTGGGCTCTGTTTAAAGGAACAGACACCCGTTTCTCACAGAGGAACCAGTAGGTAAACAATAATATATTTTTTTAAGCCCGGAAAGTCGCTCAACATACTCAGCATGGAGCGACAGTCTCTAGCATTCCCCAGCTAGTTTCAGGACAAAGGTCTCCAGGGGAAGGATGCTTCTTTTCTTTAAAAGAGTAAAAGAGGACAACAGGAAACCTTGGCGAGAGGGGCCAGGAGGCCTGAGGCAGGCAGGCAGGCAGGCAGGCAGGCAGGCGGGCGGGAGTCTTAGCCTGAGGAACCCGGGAGGCTGTTCCCAGCAACCCAGGCAGGGAGGATGACTTTTGCTCTGATATGCTTTGTCCCGTAAACCGTACCTTTTATATTGCTGAGCACTTGCAGACTTGTGCAAAGGCCCCTCCCCCCCATCTCCCTTGACCCCTCTGAACTCAACACCCCCATGTATGCATTATTACCCCCATTGTGCATAGATGAGGAAACTGAGGCCTGGAAGTTGATAAAGGAATTTGTCCAAAGCATTTCTTTCTTTCTTTCTTTCTTTTTTTTTTTTTAAGATTTTTTAAAAAATTTATTTGACACAGAGAGAGAGAAGACCACAAGTAGGCAGAGCAGCAGAGGGAAGCAGGCTCTCCCTGGAGCAGAGGCTTGATCCCAGGACCCTGAGATCACCTGAGCCAAAGGCAGAGGATTAACCCACTGAGCCACCCAGGCGCCCCTCCAGTGTTCTTTTCTAAACAATAGGGACTTCCTGGATCCCTCCTTTTTGAATAACCTGACCCCACCCCACAGTTTTGCCGGAGAGGAAAAGGACCCATTTTCTAAATCTGGAGGAGTGCGCGGGTCTAGAGTATCGGCGGGGTTGGGAATAGGGCTGAGGTTCCCAGGGTCCTTCCTGACTCAAATACCCAATGCCAGTGGTTTCAGTGAAAGAAAAATGCAGACACGTAATCCGCAGCACCATTTCCTCATGTGGATGCCCCACTTGGGAGAATTCCCGCTGTTAGGGAACCTGGACTGGATCCTGACGGAAGAACCAAGGGGCACTTGGAGAGTATGGAGGACTGGAGGTTTACTTAACACCGGTGGACTCAGAGGAAAGTGTGTCCGAAACAGATTTTCCTCATCACCACAGTGAGGTTTTCCCTCCGCCACCCCTGTCTCCATGCGCTGGCTCCATAGTGGCCATCCGCTGAGGCCAGAGGCCTGGGCTGTGCACCCATGTTCCCATCTGTTCGTGACAGCAAAGAAATACAGCAGATCCCCTTATCCGCGGTCTTGCTTTCTGCCTTGGAGTTCCCCGCAGTCACCTGGGGTCTGGAAGCAGATGGCCCTCCTTCTGATGGATCATCGGAAGGCCCACAGGAGCCCGACGCTATGTCACCTGGCTGCGCCATTCCCCTCGCTGTGTCTCATCATGTAGGCCTCGTAGCATCTCTCATCATCCTGAGAAGGGTGAGTACAGTGCAACACGATATTTTGAGAGTGTCTCCCAATTTTTATTACAGTATATTGTTATAATCATTCTATTTTTTTCCTGCGTGCGTGTTGCAAATCTCGGACTGTTGCTCATTCCTAAGTTAGACTTTATCGTGGGCATGTATGTATAGCACAGAACATAGTGTATATAGGATTTGGTACCCTCTGTGGTTTCAGGCATCCACTGGGAGTCTTGGAAATGATCCCTGGTGGATAAGACGGAACTACTGTAATTACCAGAAAAATAAAGCCACAGAATGTGTTCTCAAATGGAGTAGAAAGAAAATATTTTTGGCTTCTTCAAAAATATAGCGACGGGGCCCTGATGGGGATAAGTCAACTGGGAGGGGTGTGGCGGGGTGGGAGGTGGAATGCCACTGGCTTTGGGCAAAGGCAGACCTGGCCTGGAGAAGAATTGGTTGGTGTGGGTCAGCGAGAAACCCCTTCTTGGTTATGAGCCTTATTCCTTCCTGTGTCACATCTGCACCCCGGGCTTGACGTGGGGAAGAGAAGGTTATGGGAGGTTTCCCTGGGCCGGGTTTCCTTCTCTGTGGCAGCCTGCAGAAGGGCAGCATTATTGTTCTTACAGTGAGGAGAGTGAGACCAGAGAAGCTCACTGGCCTGCAGGGGGTTGGCCTCACTCCCAAGTGAATGCTCTTAATCAGACTGCTGAGCGGCCCTGGGTATGTGAGGAGAATGTTCCAGATACACTGTGCGGGCTCAGTTTGATTCATATCCCTGATTCCTTGACTCCAGGGGGCAAACAGCACATGACACATGGAAGCCCCGGCTGGTAGGCGTGATGCGGGCCTGTTGGTAGGCTGCACAGAGGGGTTGAAAGCTTTGGTGAAGAGAGGGGGGAGTTTTGGCGCATTGCCACTCCCTGTAAAATGAGACCTGAGGTGAAATCGGGAGCTGAATGCAATCCTCGTCATTAATTATTTCCTCCCTGAGCAGACAAGAGGAAACCAGGTCCTTGCGCTGGCCTGGAGGAAGGGGAGGACAGGACAGAGTAGGGGGAAAAGTTCATGTGTGGATAGTGGTAACCCGCGGAGTGCTTACCATGGGCGGGAGCTGCCTGCTGCTTCCCGTGTGACAGGGGCACCTCTGGGTGTGACCGCTGTGTCCTCCAGTTACCTTCTTGACTCTGCTCTCTGTGCCTGGGAGACTGGACTCCTGGGCTTGTCTGAGATCCTAGTAGGACATCAGAGGCCCAGGAGAGAGAAGTCAGGGGATTTCCTCCCCTTCTGGGTGCCACCGCTCTGCGTCCCTGCAGTGACAACTCCCAGTGACGGGCCTCTCCTGGGCCTCCAGCTCTTACCTGGGCCTCAGTCCCGGGGCTGGCAAGCGCTTCCTCCCTTCACTAAGTTCTCTTCCAATCTCCCTGCCGAATATGCCTTCTGTTCCCTGTAGCCCACTGCCTGGATACTGCCAGGTGCTTCTTCCTCCATTTGGCCGAGGAGGTGGCAGAAGCCCAGGGTAACAGATCTTGCTAAGGCCACAGGGTTTTTGATGGTAGATGGAGGACTCAGGCTTAGAATCTTCCCACACCCACCACCCCCGAGAGGCTGACTAGGTGGATGGACTTAAGAGGATCTGTATAGGGACCCCCTCTGCTGCTTCTGAAGCGAAATCCTGGCTGGGGGGCAGGGTTGAGGGAGCATGTGGGCTGGGAGATCAGCCCTACTGGTCATGTGTCTTCATCAGGAGTGTCTGTGCTGAGAACAGGTGCAGTCACTCTGCCTGATGCATTCCTGTAGAGCTGAGGCAGGAGACAGCTGTGTGAGATTCCCTCAACCCACTTTCCATCTGGGGACACTGAGGCTCTTCTCTGCATTAAGCCCTTTCTCTGTTGAGGGCTCAGAGTGATTTCTCATTTCCTAATGGGTACCTCCTGTGACTTTTGTGAGCATGGAGTTACTGGACACCCCAGTACTCACTGAGTGTTAGAGTGTTAGTCTCCCCTTGTCATTGCTGAGGCCCCACATGGTCCAGCCCAGCTCCTGGCTTTCTTAGGCTCCTCTGTGGTTCTTTCTCTCTGTGGAAGGAATCCTCCACATGCATTTGTCTCTCCTTGCCTAGGCCCCAATGCCAGCCAGCCACCTGCACCGTGCCTGTACCCTGCAAGGCAGGGGTCGTTGTGCCCATTTTATAGATTGGGAAACAGGCTCAGAGCCATGGCAGCTATTGGCCCGAGGTCGGAGGTGGGAAGGAGATTCAAACCCAGGTTTGTAAGATACTGAGCCTGGTCCTCACCACCGTGCTGGGCGATGGGGGAGCCACTGCATTCACATTTTTCATGGTCAGAAGGGAAGCTGGGTTGTGTCCCTGACCTTTCTTTGCAAGTTCTTCCCTGGATGCTGCTGGTACTAGCAGCCGTGTGTGTGTGTGTGTGTGTGTGTGTGTGTGTGTGTGTGTTGGGGGTTTTCACCTCCTCCCACCCCCAGGCTACCTTCCCTGGGTCCTGCTGGACCTGAGGTGACCTTTGCCCCCTATAGTAAGGCAAATACTGGATCTTAACCTGAAGTCTTTGCGAGCTAGTAAGGGGTTTCTTTCTCTTTCACTTGGCCAGGGGCAGAGTTGGAGCTAGTGCCTGGGCAGTAGAGACTGGTTGAGTAGATTGTGGTGAGTCTGGACAGCAGAGTCCCAGTCGCTACTGGTAACGCCTCCACCCTTGTTGGTGGATCGTGAGGAAAGCAGCTCAGAGGACAGTCCTTTGACTCTGATGCTGTCTGTGCAGAGCGGGGCTCGTGTATGTACCGTGAGTGGACAGATGCCCGGCTGCAGCTGAACAGCACACTGAACCTGGTGGAGGAGATTTGGTTTTCCAATGTGCCTGCATGATTTGACTCTTTTGTAAAACAAAACAAAACATAACAAAACAAAAACAGTGAACATATCCCCTTTTATTAACAAAAAGAGAACTTGAAACATCCACGAGTGGAGAATAAAGAAGACCTTGTCAATTTGTGCTTGCTTGCGGGTTTCTCAGCCAGGAAGGTAGGGGGAAATGAGTTGCCACCAAAGGCAACGAAAAAAGTCTAGAACTTTCTTTTTTTTCTCCCCCAGAAAGGGGGGATGTGTTCAAGCATTTGGGCTCAGAGAAGGGTGACTATGGCTGGGGCAAGGACATGGAGGGCAGAGGGGGTGTGCTCCTTGGTAGGACAAAGACTTAGGGAGGTGGGGGGTGAGGTGGAATCTTGGTGGGATTAGCCCTGGACAGGTGGAGGAGAGCCCCTTCCCTGTGGCAGGAAGGGCAATGGCAGTGTGCAGAGTTTGTAGGTGGGGTGACAGGAAGGTGAGGGCGGCCTTTCCTGATTGCCTCTATTTTCTCTGCAAAGTAGGAGGCAAAGTCATCCCATGAGAGTGAGCCAGTCAGCATCCCAGTCTGGGGGCTCATGGGGGCACGGGGAGGTTTGGATGGTGCTGTGAGGGAATAGAAGAGGGGCTGGTTGGTGGGGATAAGTGGAGGGATGGCCAGTCTCTTGTGAGGCCAGCTGCTCATAGAGGTCTTTCGTTTGGCCCTTGTCCATGCAGCTGAACAACTTTCTCTAGTGGCATTCTGGTGCCCAGAGGTGGGGCTGGAAAGGGTACATGGTTGGGTTGACTACAAAGCTGCGAGGCTCTGTGGGTTAATGTGACTGAGGGACGGGGCAGGGAGGGGTTGACAGTGACAGCAGGAGAGTGGGCTAAGTGAGGAATCATGACCCTTGGGCCAGCTAAGAATGTGCAGGAGACAGGGGTGCTAATGAGAACAAAAGTGGGCTTCGTGGGAGTAGCTGGACAGGAGGGGGATGACTACTGAGGCCAGGGTTGAGGGACTGGTGCTGGGTAGTAGAAGGTTCCTGCATGATCATGGGGGTGGGGGTGGACATGGAGGGAAGCCAAAGACATTGGATGGAGGCCAGGGTGGTGCATGGCTCATCCTTATGGGGAGGTGGAGCTTGGAATGGAGTGGAAAAGGTGGGAGCGAGGAGCCCTCAGGGAAGAGATGTTGGGCAGATCAAAGCCGTGAGGAGAGGTGGGGAAGCTCGAGATGGCAAGAAAGAGACTTTTTGGTTCAAGGCCAGAAAAGCGAGAACTAATGAAGTCTGGACAGTGGAAAGACGGGAAACAGAACAGGTCCTTTCCCCCAGAATGTCAGAGGGGAGCCTGGAGGCCATGAAGCACACTTCACAGTCTGGGAAATTGAGACTGGAGAGGAGAAGTGACATGCTTATGGCAAATGAACAGCAGAGACCGTGTTCCCTACTGTCAGGCTCGGCTTCTTTCTGTACCAAGATTGTGGAACCACGATGAGCCCTTAGTGCTGAAAGTCGTCCTAGAAGGCATCAGTAGGCCAATCCTTATGTGCTAAAGCCGAGCAAGCAGAAAATTAGAAAAGTTAGGTGAAGCTTAGCAGAGGTGGGTCCAGACGTAGGTTTCCTGACTCTGGGTCTATGCCAGGCTTTGGGATGGGATGGGGCAGAGAGGGGGTCAGAATGGGAAAGCAGAGGGTAGAGTGTGTGGACGTGTGGGGGTGTGCGTGCCAGCATGCACACACGTGTGAATTCATGTTCATGTGTCTGTGTTTGTAAGAAAGCTGGACCAAGACTGTTTCTCTTTCCAAAGAAAAGCCTGCGGCCGCCTTTGTAAAGGCTGTCAGTCAATGCTCTCCTTTGCCAGGAGCAGCAACGGGAGAAATGAGTCACCCGTTCCGTGTGTCCTGACTCCCGGAGGATGCACACTGGGGAGGCGGCCATCTGTGCTCTGAGTCTGCTTTAGGATCTGGCAGCACACTGGGGCTGCCTGGCCATGGCCCTACCCACTCTAACCAGCAGGGTTGTGGGCCCAGACTCCCCCTTGCATGAGTCCGCCCCAGGACACCGACGCCCAGCACGTGTTTAGCTAGGGCTCAGATCAGTCTGCGGGGGTGGCCCTAAGAAAGTACCACAGACTGGGGGGGCATATGTGACAGAAACTTACTTTTTCCCAGTTCTGGAGGTTGGACATTTGAGACCAGGTGTTGGCAGGGATGGTTTCATCTGAGGCCTCTCTCCCACGCTTGTAGATACCCGTCTCCCTGGGTCTTCACATGGTTTTCCTCTGTGCATGTCTGTGCCTTCCTTTCTCCTTATAAAGAGACCAGTCCTGTTTTCCTCTGTGCGTGTCTGTGTCTTCCTTTCTCCTTATAAAGAGATCAGTCCTGTTGGATCAGGGCCCACCCTAATGACCTCATTTTAACTTGTGACCTCTTTAAAGACCCTATCACCACATACAGTCACGTTCTGAGGTCCCGGGGGTTGGGGCTTCAACTTTCAATTTTGATGGACAAAATTTATCCCCAGACAGGACCGTGTGGGTTGCAATGCACAGAACCCCACTCAGGTTTACCAAGTAAAAAGAGGGTTTACTGCAGAGGAGGAGGGTACTCATGAGGACTATGGGCTAGAAAGCAACACTTCTCACTTCTTTCCTCCCTGTGGTGGTGGTTTTAAACCGAGCTTACGAATGCTTTGACCCCTCCCCCTCCCATCAAGACTTGGGAGTCTCTTGAATCTGGGTGAGCCTATGACTGCTTCCACCAATTGAACAGGGCCGAAACGATGCTATGTGACTTCTAAAGCTTGGTCAGGAAAGTCCATACGGCTTCTGGCTTGTTCACTGACATGCTCACTCTTGGAGCCTCTACCTGCCTCCAAAAAGTCCAGTGACCCTGAGAGGCCATGCTGGAGACCCCATAGTGAGGCATGCCAGTTTAGAACACCCACTGAGACCGGCTTCCAGCTGTCCCTGTCAAGGTGCCAGGTACAGGAATGAGTCCTTTGCAGACACTCCTGCCCCAGCCTGTCTGCTAGTGTGTAACCTTACAGTAACTGCCACTGATACCGTGCAGAGCAGAAGAATCGGCCAGCAGAGCCCTGCCAGAATGTCTAACCCATGCATTCATGATATATGATAGAATGGTTTTTGTGGTAAGCCACTACATTTTGGAGTAGTTAGAGATACAGATAATTAAGCAGAACACCTGAAGTCTGCTACTTTCTGCTTTTCCTACCTCTGGGTTTCTCTTATTTCTTCACCTTTCCTGGTCCCCTATAAATTTAACCAGCACATGGCAATGAATTGCTGTGCACCGACTTATCTGACCAAGTTTTTAGTCTTCCCCCTCCATCTCTGGGGTCAGAGTCTCCAAATTGGTCCTAACCCTTGAGGATCTGATCAGCCAAGACCAGGGGCAAGGCCATGTGGATGGAGAACAGGCCATGGGTCTTGGAGATTCTCGCCTGACAGACCCAGAACCTCATCTGTAGTGTCCACTTTCGGGATCCATTGGTGTCTGGCCTTGGAGAAGTTCCCTGTCAGGCCTCCACCCCTTCAGAGTGGTACCACCCTAGACCACTACAGACTCTTCCTCCTCAGGGTCACAGGGCCAGCCTCCAGCTGGAGGAGGGCCCTGCCATCATCCAGTTTATTCTCTGATCTAAGCAGGAATTCTTGTGATGACATCAGAAAGATGAAATTTCCATGCCTGTTCTTGATATCCCCCAGGCCAGAGTTCTCAAGGGCTGCTGTATCGGGTAGCTCACTGGCCATCCACCATACCTGCTGGCTCAGAAGTTCTACAGGTAGAGCTGAAATTTGCTTCCCATGCTCTTGTATTCTTTTGTCTGTATCCTGTCCTCAGCAGTCATGCCGGGTAAATGATTCTCTTTTAGCAGAAAATATTTGAAATACTTGAATCCTTCACTTTAAGGTTGAACTCTCTTTAAATTTTTATTTTTTAAAGTTTAATTTTTAAAAAGATTTTATCTATTTATGAGAGAGAGGGAGAGAAGCAGGCTCCCTGTTGAGCAAGGAGCCCAATGTAGGGCTTAATCCCAGGACCCTGAGATCATGACCTGAGCAGAAGGCAGACACTTAACCAACTGAGCCACCCAGGTGCCCCTAATTTTTTTTATTTGACTACAGTTGACACGCGATGTCCTGTTAGCTTCAGGAGCAGGACAGAGCAATTTGATGAGTCTGTACATTATGCTATGCCCACCACAAATGTAGCTACCACCTGTCACCACAGGACACTATCACAATACCAGTGACCATATTCCCTTTGCTGTGCCTTTCAGCCCCTTGCCCTACTCATTCCATAACCAGAAGCCTGTACTTCCCACTCCCCTTACCCATTTTGCCCTTCCCTCCGCCCCTTCCCTTTTTTTATGGTTTTATCACAGCAAACCTCAGGGGACTCTGGAGTAATTACCAGAATGGGTGACCCGAGACAGGGGAAAGGGGAGAGGGAGTGAAACTGATTTGCTTTCACTGGGAATAGAATGAGTGTGGATAGGATGCCTGTATCGAGTTCAGTGTCTCCACCGCAAGTTCTTTTTGATCTTTACTGTTCTTTACTGATTTCCATAAGAAGGCTTGTCTGGCATGCATGCTCCCCCATCCCCTTTCTGTATTAGTCTCGTAGGACTAATGAGATGCCATCACAGATGACTACAAACTGGGTGGCTTAAAACCACAGAGATGTATTCCCTCACAGTTACAGAAGTCCAAAAGAAGGGTTGGTAGGGTTGGTTCCTTCTGTTCCATATCTCTCTCCTGGCTTCCGATGGTGGCGGCAACCCGTGGTTTTCTGAAGCTGACAGAGGCATCCCCCTGTCTGTACCCACCTCTGTCTCCACCTGATGCTCTTCCCTGTGTCCTCTGCGTCCATGTCCAGATTTCTCTCTTCTAAGGATATCAGTCATCAGATTGGGGCCCACCTTAATCTAGTATGACCTCATCTTAACTAACTCAATGTGCAAAACCTCTCCTTCCCAATAAGGTTACACTCTGAGGGTCCAGGGGAACATGAATATTTTTGGGACACTCTTCAACCCAGTACACGTCTCTTCCTTCCTTTCTTCCTTGACTCCCTCCCTGCCACCTTCCCTTCCTCTGTTTCTCTCTCCCTCTTCCTTCTTTCCCCCTTCCATCCATATCTGCCTCCCAACACATGATTTGAGTGCCCAGTGTGCTCCGAGGTGTCCTTGTTCTCACGCTGTGCCTGGTGGAGCATGTGGCCCTTCGGCTGGAGGCCAGAAAAGCTTCAGAAAGCAGGGACCGTGTTGCTGCTTGTAGATGACTAGTAAATCACTCGGTGCCAACACCTAGATTAGAGGTTGCAGCAGCTGATGCTCAAGAAGAAGGAGGAGAAGGACAGTGAGAGGGAAATTACAGCCGTGAGCCAAAGTAACCCTTGCACTTTGCCTGCTTGGTGTTAGGAGTGAAGACGAGTCAAGCCATGGTGAGGTTTCCCTTCGCCCGAGATTCTCTCATGACCACACTCAGTGTCAAAGCCATATTGAAATCCCTCTAGGCCGCTGCTGGCCAATAATGTCGCCACCAGCCCCAGTGAAATGCGAGTGAGCTCAAAGAGCAAAATACACATCAGATTTCAGATACTTAGTATGAAAACCAAGAATGAAAATTAGCACCTTAGTGATTTTTACATGGATAGCATGTTAAGATAATAGTTTGGATATGCGGGGTTATAGAAAGTATATCATTAAACACAATTTCATCTGTTTCTTTTTATTTTTTAAAAATGTGGCTACTAGAAAACGTCAAAGGACATATGTGGCTTGACAATCTTTCTATTTGGCAGCGCTGTTGAGAATCCAAAATAACATGGCATAAAGCTTCTCTGCCCGTTTCGAATGTTGGCTTGGCCACTGACAAATGGTATGCTCTTAGGCAAGACACTTTGTCTCCCAGGGCTTCGTTTTCCTCCCCTATGAAATGGGCATGTTGTGATGGTTTCTACCCAACCTCCCTCTGGAAATCCTTAGGAGCGTCAAAGGTGAGAACCTAGGAGAGGCGGCTTCACAACTGTCAGACGCAGCTGTAGCAACCACACAAGCATCAGCACCAACCACCATCACCATCATCACTGTCAGAACTGCCTTGTTCTTCAGCCCAGAGAATCAGGCCACCGGGGCAGGAGTGTAATACCAGACCCAGGGCAAAACACAGCCTGCAAGAATTTCTGCTTTCAGCTCTTCCCAAACCCAGTAGCTGGATTATAAGTGACTTACCCTCTGCCAGCCGCCAACAGTGCTTTTGTCTGCTTGGAGGGGCTGGGGTGGGGCAGGTCCCCGGAAAAACAGAGCCTTCCACCTAATACTTCTCAATCAATATGGCGTTTATGCATGCTTTTGGATTAGAATAAGACATCCCACTTTTTTTTTTTTTTTTAAAAGAGCATTTCTGTTGCATCAGACCACCAAAGCATTTCCCCTCTCTTTTTTTGGCCACCAAATATTTTTATGATTTTCCACATAAACAGCTAGGGAAAATGCTAGCAGCCACTTTGGCGGCAGGAGCAGGCACGCTGTGTCTCCCATGAGAGTAAGGGATTATAAAAAAACTAAAAAAAAAAACAAAAAACAAAAAACAAACCAATGACAACAAGAGTTCAGGGGTGGAGATGGCAAGGGAGTGGTAACTGGTCTAAGATCGAAGGACTTCTATGAATTCTTCTTGGGAATTCTGAGGTGATAAACTAGAAGTCACCCTATGGCCTCAGAAAGTGATGGCTTACTTTGGAAAGAGTGATACACTTGCAGATAGAATAGGCATGGGTGAGATTAGGAGATGGGTGGGGAGTGGCCCCACCCCTCAGAGAGCTGCAGCCCTGCCTCTTTGCAGGGGAGGCCCCCTCCCTCCCTCCCCAGCTGGACTTTCTACCCCTCCTTTTCCCTTCACCGAGTGAAATCGTAGTAAGGTGGGGGACCTCCCTCCTGAAGGAGACCCGGTGGAGATGGCCAAGAGCTGGTGGTAACTATTGATTATTTGGTCTTTTCTTCTCTCTTATTTCCATCCCTAGCCAGCTTTCCCAGAGACATAGCGGGGCCTCTGGTAGCCAGCCAGCTGCTCTGTGCTGAGAGATTTAAAATCCTGCAATTGATTCTGACTGTGTCCAGAACAATAGGCGTCTGAATCTGATTTATTAATCTGGGGAGTGAGGAAGGCGGGCTTCGTGTCCAGGCTGTTTACTGTGATGACAATAGCCAGCCTTGGGCTTGCATTTCAGCCGTGTTTGTTACAGGCCAGGGCCCCGGGGTGTAGCAGGTGGAGGACACTTTCAACATGAGTGACGCTGCGAGGACCCACAGCACAGGACCAGGGGAGATGTGTTGAAGGAGCAGTAGGAAGGGCGTTAGGGGCAATGCCCAAATGGGCCACCTTGAGTGAGCAAGTGACTTCGTGTGAGGTTCCTGGTGGCTGTGGCCCAGTTCATTCCATTATCTCTTTTGTGGTTGAGTTTCTAGGTTTCTGGAAGACAGGAACCGGATATGCAGGGCTAACGCATTCCTTCTCAAAGCTGCAGGCAGGGTGAGAGGGCCTCTGGGAAGGCTGAGAGGCATGTGGCTAAGGGCATAGCCTTAGCCCTGGAATGTCTAGATCAGGAGGACACGGTGACACCCCAGTGTGGGCAACCAGACCGGATGACTGGGCACCTGGCAGGCGTGTGGCCGTGAAGCAAACCATTTAGCCCTGGGAAGAAGTGGAGATGCTCTCGTAGTTGAAGGCTTACAAAGGGGAAGACAGAAGGAAACCGATGCATCCTGCTGGTTGAGAGAACTGGCTTTGGACTTGGATTGCCTGGGTCCGGATCCTCATTCTGCCCCTTGTTGGCTCTGCCACGTGGGATCCTCCACGTCTCAGTTTCTTTGTTTCTGAAATGGGGAGAAGAGAAGACCCTGTTCTGTGGGGCTGCTCGGAGGGCTGAGCGAAATCATGCATGCAGGGTTCCTAGTACAAAACAGTAGCCAGAGGACATTTGCCGTTGCCCTCAGCAACATGGACATTATCCTCATGGTCAGTGTTGTTTTCAGTATCTGTGTGTCCTGCGTGGCCCCAGAGGGCAGAAGCAGGAGCAGTGGGTGGAGATTGCAGGGAGACTGATAGCGGCTGGACTCCAGAAAGACCCATCTGGAATCGTAGAGAATGGGAAGGAAGAAGAAGAGGGGAAGGAAGGACATTAGGGGGGCAGGGAGCGGGGCACTCACACTCAACATGCGTGGACTGTAGGACAGTCCTGCAAAGGACAATGAGGAGGCTCATTGTGCAGGAGGTGAGCACAGCCCCAGCAGAGGCTTGACCCCAGTCTTTGTTGGGGTGTCAGAGAGAGCAGAGAACAGAGAAGCTTCCGCAGGCCTGGGTTGCTGAGAACAGGAAAGTCTCCTTCTCCACTCCTCTCCCTGTGGTGACTGGACCCCTCCCCACGTTGGCTTACAAAGCCAGTGAAGAAATGAGGTCTTGACATCCCGGAAGGGTGGTCCCGGTTTGCCATTGGGGCCCTGGGTTCAAGGAGGGCTTTCAGTGTGAATAGACCCCTTAGGAAACCGAGGCTGGTGCTGCCTGCAGGGGAGAGTCCCACCCAACCAGAAGTGGACTGTAAGGGCGGTGGGGCCAGGGGTGGGGGTGGCTTCTAGAAGGAGGCATCCTTGGCTTCTTCCTTCTGCCTCATCTCTTCAAAACGGCCTGGGTGATTCTCATTCCATCCCCACCTGACCCTCCTTTCTGCCTGAGCTATCATCGCCCTTGACCCAGCCTTATCTTCATTCCCCTGTGCACAGTGGTGCTTGCAGCCTGCTCTCTGTGACTCAGGGACAGGCTGTGTGGGAGCCCCAGACACCCCCGCCAACCGTGACCTCTTCACTGAGGGTGCTGCCCCTCCAGCCTCAGGCTCCTTATTTGTCAAATAGGGTTTCCACGCAGATTCAGTAAGATAACGCGCAGGAGGACCAGCGCAGTAAGTGCGAGCTGTGATTCTATTATTATTGTCTGACGGGGGGGACGATGGGGCCCGGCCCTCTGTGCGGGCTTGAGGATAAGACCGCAGTCTTGAAAGAGACACCACAAACTGAGTATAAGACAGGGCAGAGGAGGAGAGAGTTAGGAGGGGGCCCGTGGCGGGCGCATGTCAGTGAAGTTCATGTTAAACATACTTGGCGGCACGGAGGCCGCAGGCCCGTGGCTGGGCGCCAGGCCCGACCTCGAGCCTCATTTCCATATGCAGGTCAGCCCGCGGCATGTTTAGAGGGGCCTCTCCTCTCCAGAGCTTTACCAGGAAGGGCCGGCCCCCCAGGTCTGTGGGAGGTGGGCTGCGTGCCTTTGGCTGGGAGAGCGCGGTAACCATCAGAGTCAATTACCCGGCCAGCCCCCGACGTGAGGTCAGTGTGCAGGCCCGGCACCTCGGGGACCTGTGCATGATGTAGATGAGATCTGTGTGTGGGGCTGTCCGCACACAGCTGTGTGGTTATAAATACACACAGACCCAATCGCGCCCACAGGGGTGCCCACATGGGTCTGCACACGGCTATGCAGGAGACGCAAACACATGGAGTGGGCCTGTGGTGCTCAAGACCTCCCTGGGTGATCTCAGGCAAGGGCGTCTCTCCTCCTACCTCACAGGCCTGCTGGGGGCTCAGGGGCATGAGGACTTACCCTGGGGGTGGTGCACCCAGGACACCAGGCAGAAGGCCCATGGAGGAGGGGCACAGCCAATTCTTGGCTTAGAAGGGCTTCCTTACAAATGGATCATTTTCTGGTGTGGAGACATCCCTCTCATCTTCCTGTCTGTCTCATCTCCGGAAAGCTACCTGGCTGAGCAGTTCTCTCCTAGCTAGCCCCTCCTCTCCACTTCCACCACCAGGGCCTGGGGTCTGGGGCCTCTTCCTTCACCTGGGCTCAGGGGTGTGCTGGTGAATGTTTTACAATGGATTCTTTGGTGTGGGGAAGAGAAAAGCCCTGATTTGTAGCATTTCTGCGGTGGAGATATTCCCACCGTGGCCAGCGTCGAGCTAGCAGTGTGAGGTCACTGAGTGCAGAGCTGGGGCACGGTGGTCTGGGCGGGCGTCACACAGCATCCCTGGCACGTGGGTGCTCCAGATGTCAGCCACCGGAAAAGCAAAACTAATAGTAAACTGTCCTAAAAGAAGGAGAAAGTGACGAGTTCTTGAGTCCTTCCTACCATCGTTTTATATATAATTGATTCAGTGTAATTTTAGAAAATCGAATTGTGAAATAATGGGTGCATTCAACCGCTGGTTTACAAAAATTCTCAAATATTCAACCACCAGCGTTTGTTGGGGTAGGGGCAGGACCCCGAGGACACTGCCTGCACCAAAGCCACTGTCTCTTAGCCGACCCTGCCATCACTGGTTTCTCTTCACTTCTGAGTTATTTGTCTAAACTACAAACCTGATTATGTCTTTACCCAGTTTAAAGCTTACGTGAGTTCTGCAATTTGAAAGGCCCTTCTTCATCTGGCCCCAATGACCTTGCCAGTTCCAACCCAGACCCGGGATCCCAGCTTCTACCCTCATATCACACTTCTTTCCATTGACCAAAGAGACTGTACATTTGTGTGTTCTCGGGGCTATGAGAAGACCTACACTGTGGAGCCATCTTACTCATACCCTAACCCATCTGTCCAGCTTCCCCAGGGGGTTCGCCAGTTGGGCTTTTAAGACAGGTCAGCAAAGGGCAGCCCGCAGACCCAATCCAATCCGCTGCTTGGTTTTCTATGACCTGTAAGCCAAGCATGGTTTTTATATTTTTACATGATTGAAAAAGTATCAAGACTTGACAGAGAGGTGGCTGGGGACCCTGTCCTATAAGGCTTTGGAGAGGTGGTTGGACCTTGTCCTGTAGTACCTGGCAGGCTA
Organism: Mustela nigripes; assembly: GCF_022355385.1. Classification (NCBI taxonomy): domain Eukaryota; kingdom Metazoa; phylum Chordata; class Mammalia; order Carnivora; family Mustelidae; genus Mustela; species Mustela nigripes. The sequence continues at coordinate 30,712,204 of NC_081572.1, read as the reverse complement.
TGTCGGGGACTCTGGACTTTATTCTGGGGAAGACTTTGAACTGAGGAGCAGTCAGAGCTCGTGTGGAGGAGACCAGTGTGGAAGCAGGAAGAAAAATTAGGAAGCAATTGCAGAAATCCTGACAAAAATCCCGGCTTATACCAGGGTGTGACATTGGAGGAGGTGGGAGATGTCCTGATTCTGGAAACAGTTTGGAGGGAGAGTCAGCTGGCTTTTCTGATTGTATAATGATCACGACAAGATGAGGCAGCATGGTATGAAGGTACCGAGAATATGGAGGAGGTGCCAGAAGAAGAGGGCACGAAGTCTGACTGGGGGATTCGGGAAGGCTTCTCAGAGGAGGTCTTTCCTGAGCTGAACCCTGCTGGCTGAGGGAAGCATCAGAAGGTGGCAGGGTGGGAGAGCATTTGGTAATAACAGGAGAGGAGTCATGGGAGTCAAGAGGTACTAGGTGAACGGCGGAGTGGAGAGTGGTCCACGGCAGTCTGTGGTATTGAGTGGAGAAGTGCCATGGGAAGTGGCTCTGGGTTGAGGAGGGCCTGGTCCATGGAGCTGAGAGGTTTACAACATTTTCCTACAGGCAGTAGGGAGCCTTTGAAGGTTTTTGGTAATGAGTGACGCAGTCTCTGATGACAGCCTAGGAGGTCAACTTCAAGGGCAATGAGGCTTCAAAGCAAGCTTCAAGGTCAGCATCAAAGGCAACAAGGATACCAGGTAGGAAACCACCGTAGTGGCCCAGGCCCGAGAGGATGAAGAGACAGAGCAGGGACTGACCCTGGGATGGGAAGGAAGATGGAGTCTGGTCAATTTTTCAAAGCAGACTTTGCAGCGTGCCTGATCGGTTGTTGCAAGCCAGGAAGGTAGGGGAACTTGAGGTAGCAGCACATTTTCTGGGGTCCATCTAGGGCTACACGGTGATGCATGGGTTAGTGGAGGCCAGGCAGGTGTTGGAGAATGTTTAGGACATGCTGACTATCAATGTGTGGTGCTTGTAAACTTGTTAAAGGAATGAATGAATCAAGGTCAGACTCCGAGTTTTGTGGCCAAAGAGTAAAATCTCCCCTTACCTGATGCAATCTCTCAATGACTTAGATTAAACTGGATGATTTACAGCAACAGCGGCAAGGATGCTCCCATCTACCCAGCCCAGGCAGGTGCTGTGCACAACCTAGAGGTGGTGGGGGAGGGTGTTTGGTTTTGGGGGGTGACTTTTAAAAACAGACTAAAAAAACCCCCAAACTTTTAATCAAAGTATACCAGAAGTGCGGAACACTGGGCCCCCAATAAACATCCAGCCTGGGGGATTTTTCACCAGGTAATCACACCTTCTAACTGATGCCCAGATCAAGGATGGAACATTGCCAGTGACCTAGAACCTGGCTCTTTGATGGACGTGGTGGGAGCCTGCCCTGGCTGAAGGCTGAGAGCCCTTGGCCCTCCTTGTTCTGCGTGGCCCCTGGCTCACTGCTAATGGTCTTGCTCTCAGTCAGCCTGGCCCGGCGCAGAGCCCAAACTCCTGTCGCAGGGATCTGGGCAGGCCAGCAGTCCTGAATGAGAGTCACCCCCATCCCCATCCCCATCCCCACCCCCATGTTCTCCTCTTCTGCCCCTACAACTCGTGCAGCCTGGCCCCATAGGCCACAAACGAGAACCTTACCCTGCTTCATGGTGAGGGGATCAGGCTTCCGCCATGGAACCGAGTGGCCTGTGGATGGCAGGCCAGGTCTCTGCTGCTGTAGACCTTGCTGGAGGGTGGGTGGGGGGGTCTGTCAGAGCCGAGAAGGTCTCTTTTGATCTCTATGATGTTTGACGCATAGGAATGATAAACTTTGTTCTGAAGAAGATAACCCCAGTTACTACTTGAGCCCTCACTCCACCCCAGGATGAGCTCCAGGCCCATCACCACCTTTTATCTTCCCAACCACCCTCCGTGGCTGCCGCCTGTCTGTTTTCAGGGGGGCCCTGAGTTTCTGCACTCTCTGATCACACGTGCAGTGGAATCAGAGGTCAATGACAAATTCTCTCTCACAGATTCTGTCTTCCTGTTGAGGGAAGGTGGAAAGGAGAACCCCCTTAAGGTTTGGTTTAATCAGGTCAACTTAGTCCCAGCCAGTAGCTGACCATTTCTTTGGGAACTAACTTACCCTCGGCTTGGACCCATCAGGCACCTGCTACGCCTTTCAGAATGCCTCCCCACACTTATTCCTCTCCAGGAAGCAGAGGGCGAGTGCCCCACTGGGAAGGGAGTGGGCTTGGGACCAATATCTCTGTAAGTGGCATCGAATGCATGGACTTATCACGGGGTGGGGGATCCAGACCAAACCTGATGGAAGTGATTCCAGAGCGGTGCCTCTCCTTCCTTGTAGGCCCCATCAAATGTGTATTTTCCTGGAAACTATAGTCAAGGGTAGTGTCCAGGAGAGGGCAGTACAGAGGCACAGGGCATGGCCTCCCCTGGAGAGAAGGTGGCGTCAAGGCCTCTGGGCAAGAGACACCAGTGACGGAAGGGTAAAGTGAGCTGCAAGGGGCAGATGACAGCCGCCCCAGGGTCTGTTTCTCATACACCCTGTGGAGGACAAGGCGTGGCTCACAAGCTGATACCCCCCCAGGGTCTTCCCTGTCCCTAGGCGGGGCGGAGTGGGGGGGCTCTCATCCGTGTCTACCAGCACACACCTGAACTTTAGGCCAGTGGAGAGCCCTCATCCTCCCACCGAATCTATAATTGCTAATTAGCATCCCACCACCCAGACCCCTGCTGGGATGTAGGCCCTCCTGCCTGGACCCTTGACCTGAGTCAGCTGTGGCCCCTGCAGCCTAGACATGGCCTCATCCATCTCCCCAGTCTTGGGAGGGAGGTCACGTTGCTCTCTCTTCCTTCCCCATCAAGTACACAACCAGGAAGATGATAGGTATTATGGCTGGAGACCCCGGACCTGAGGTTCTCTTGGTACCCCTGTGTCTATAAGGGCAAGGGACAGATTCTCCAAGGTATCAGGGAATGGGGAGAACAGGAGCAATGATGGCCTTGGCAGTGCATGAGTGTGCTGGGCTGGCAACCCTGACCTTGGGGAAGCCAGCTGCACCTGGACTGACAGCAGCTGGAGGGCTGCTCCGGCCCCCCCCACCCCCACCCTGGGGAAGCTCTGCTGGAGGCTGGGCTGTCTCTTCACCTCTAGCCACCACCAAGGGAGGGCGACAGAGCTTCAGGCTGGGCTTGCTCCCCGGCTCCTGAGTGGGCAGAGCACAGAGCACTTAAGGCTGTGCATGAAACAACCTCAGTGCATGGCTGGAGCCTGGCCATGGAATGCCAAGACACACAGGCCCCACTGTTCCAGCCCAGGTCCCGAGGGACTGGGGCTCCAGGGAATGAATGCCTGCACATTACCTCCTCCCCAGCAACCTGAAAGCACTGTGCACAGGCTGGGGCTGGGGAAGGCACCGCTGGGAACTGGGATGAAGTTGGCCCATGGGCTGTGGAGTGTGGCTTCAAAAGGCCCTGTTCTGAGCAGAAGCCAGAGTCACCAACTCGCAGATAGTGGGACAATGCTTTATTGTGAAGGGGCTGAGCAGAGAGGCAACAAGCAAATATCTGGCAAGATGAGCCGAGGTTTGGGAAGAGTGGGGAGGGGTCAAAGACTGGAGTGTTTCCCTGAGGTGTTGACACGAAATGTGTACTGGGGTATGCCGGAGCTTTTTATAGACAACTGACCGTTTTGGACCATCCATCCATCCAAGCTTGCATCCATCCATCCACTAAACCACTCATTCATTCAACAGCGCTTACGATGTGCGTGGAAATTTGTGGACCGCAGTGGGGGATATAAAGTAAAATAAGGCCAGCCTCTCTCTGGTCTCTATCCCCCCAGTATAGCTAGCCTGGGGCTCTAGGAATAGCCCCTAATGGTGCCATATGTCACATCAATATCCTTCAGTACCCTACCTCTGGTACCTACCTGGAGATGGATGACAGTGTCTGCCGCCGGTGCTTGGGACACGTGCTCTCTTGTGGGGCTGATGACAACTCTATGAGGGGGGCGAGAGCTGGGAGGTGTAAGGAATTAACTGAAGGACTCGCCATGTTGGCAAGGAATGGGACGCCAACATGACCTCAGATTGGAGTCTGAAGCGGATGCTCCCTGGTCGCTGCCCCCCCTGCCTCTTTGCCTACTAGGACCCTGGGGCTGGGTGGCTTTTAAATCCCTAGGGAGTATGGGTCAGGGTCTCCAAAGCACACAGTCTTTTTTATTTCCAACCCCAAGAGTCTGTGGTCAGATCTGTAGGGGCAAAGCAAACCTACTCTCTCACTAACAAAAGGAACCATATTTTTATATAGGTCACATTTTGGATTTCCAAGCAAATTGCTGTAATTAATAGTTTTTCAGTTAACTACATCTCTAGTAAGTACTGAATTTCTAGGGTTGCTGTGAGGACTTAAGAGGATTGAGGCATGTGAAGCATTTAGACCTGTGCCTGGTATGTAGTAAGTGCTCAGTAAACACGAGCCACGGACGCTGCCCATGCTTTTGTTTCTGCACAGCTTTCCATGGCTCACAGACCTGCAAAGCTGGTGGTGTAGCCCCTTCCTGTGAGAGATGACGAAGTCCACCCGGGGAAGCAGACTCTGCCGGGGCTTGCTCAGTGAGCTCTATGACCATGGGCTTCATCTGTCTGCAGTGTTGGGGAAGTGCTTCTAGAGAGGGAAGTTGGACCTACTGGGCAGTTGACAGCAGAGGGTGCCTTGATCCATGGATGGTATTGAGTTATTTTCAGGAGCTGCCTGCTTCCTTCCAGGTCTTGGAGTGCCCCTGGAATAATGGCCAGCACCCCCAGTGCAGGAGCAGGTGTCCACTTTGTGGCTTCTCTGTGGTTCCCATTCCCTTTCCCTTTCCATTGGACCAAGGCTGAGCTGTGGCAGGGATAATGTCTACTTACTGGCACCTAGTAGGTATCCAGAGTCCTTCTTTGGGAAATAAGGGTTGTTTTGGCACTAAAGAAGCAACTTGGGGGTCTGCGCATGTGTGATGTCAATGGGAGGTCAAACCAATGGGAACAAACTGGGCTGCATCTAATATTGGGGATTCTCCTTCAACAGAGCAAATGGCAAGTATAGAGTGGACAGAAGGAATCAACGTGTTCAATGACGAACTGCAGGCTCGATGGGATAAGGGTATGGAGACCCCCCAAGGACCCCAAGTCCATTTGATTGAATTGTTTGTTTTTATCACTTTCTCTTCCTTTAGATCCGAGCCTCTTGAGGTCAGGGAGGCATCCTGATATGTCGCTGTGGCCTGGCAGCTTTGCACAGAGCCAGGCACAGATGGGCAAGTCCATACATAGCAGTCGTCTGGAAAACTGCCCCTGTGGGTCTGTAGTCCCCAAGCCAGTGGTGACTCCTTTGTTCTCCCAGTGCAGTTACTTCTGATCCCACCAGACAGACCTCTTTTTTTCCAAGCCCATCCCTGGCCACTTCACCCTCTTTCGTGTCCCCTCTATACCTCCCCTCCCCCAACCCCTCCCAGAAACACAAGGAGTCTGGGCTCTGAAGAAAGAGTGCCTGCCCAGATTTGATCAAGACACAAGTGAGAGGCAATGATTTGTGAAGAAATCCTGGTCCCGTCTAATGGAATTTTCCCAAAATAAATTCATGTAAACAACTTCCCACAAAGAGGCAGTCAGGGGAGCTGGGTGTGTAAACAGCGTGAACAGTCGCAAGTACTATGGGCTCCAGGGGTGCCATGTCGTCTGGAGGGGGGGCAGTGGGGAGACTCCCTTTAGCAAAACACCTTTGGCTCCAGTCCTTCTGACATCATAATGTCAGCCAATTCATTAACTTAAAAAAAAAAATCCTTATTTTACTATCATCCCCAAAACATAGCAACACCACTTTGTAGCTAAAAAGATTGCAGAATGGATTTTGTTTAAACTTCTCATCCCATTTCCAAATGAATCGAACCAGGAGATGATCTTCAGGCCTTGAGAAAGTGGGGGCAGGAGTGAGGTGGGGGGAGAGAGAACAGGGAGGGGAGAGTGGTTGGAGGAAAAATCCCTGGAGAAAATGATGTCTCTTCGGTGCTCAGTGACGGGTATGAATAAACCCATACAGTTCCTAGAATTAGACGAAAATCTGCTCTTCTTAAGGCACTCAGGAGGACACTGAATGCTTGTGGCCTGGACATCCCTGGCCACGTCCAGATGGAAGATGGCTGGGCTGTGTGTCCGGCTGTGCAGACCAAGCTTCCGGAGGGAAGTGTGTGCAGGGAATCTGTGTGGACACACCTTTCCCCCAGACATTCTTCCCAACCCAGTCTGACTTCCCCAAACATGAGCTGTTTTCAGGATCCTGCCATTACTAGGGCCCTGGACAGAGACTTGTATTCAGGTTCCCGCAGGACCCCTGGGATGCTATCATGAGACTTTGAGCAGATTGCATAACTCCCCTGGGTCTCAATTTCCTTCCCTCTGCAGTGGCCACCTGGATAACATGCCTAGCCCTGTGGACTTCAAAGAGCTGTCAAGTTCAAGTGGGACATGACTGTAAAGTTGAGGGATTTTGATTATAATAATCTACTTGATTCTGATTTTTGCTTAAGCCCTATCTTGGCTCAGTTGGATATTGGTGAGAAATCCGTCTTTGTAAAAGTCAGAGGCAGGGTAACAGAAAGAGTGAAGGGGAGTGGCACCTGGAGGCAGTGGGAGGAGCCAAGATGCCTCTGGGAGTTAGGAAGGGGCAGAAGGGAAGGGGAGGCTGGTGTACACCAGCCAGATGATGTGCCCTGTGCAGGGCTCCAGAGGATTTCAGGACTGCTCTCTGCCAATCTCTTCTTTTAACCAAGCCAGAAGCCTGCTGGTCCTGATGATGAAGATGCTGACTATGGCCTTTTAGCCCTGGGTTTTAATTTTTTGGCCCGGAAAAAGGTTATGCATCCCCACGCACTGACATGTGACTTTATAGTGCTCTCCCACTATGGGCGGAGGTCACTTCCTTACCTCATTGGTGTTGGCTCTGCCATCCTAACTTGTTATGGCCAATGAGATGCGAAAGAGGCATTCGGAGACCTTAAAAGTGCTTGTACAATTTGGCCTCTTGTGCTCCTAAGATGTGCCGTGACAACATGTCCCAGTAGCTGCTGGTCCAAGAATGTGTGGCTATACGGGTAGACCAGCACTCCCCCAGAGTCTGGAGCCCTGCGCAGCTGATCTAGGGCCTGCCATAAAGCCACCCCAGGCAACAGAACTGACCTGGATACCCATGCTTGTTGTTGTAGGTTACTGAGTTTTGGGGAGTGCTGTGATGCAGCATTGTTTAGTCTGACACCCTGATATGAGGATGGCACACACAGGCAGTCCTCACTCTCCCTGTTTCCATGACAGGTATGATTGACAAGTGTGAAAACCTGATTCTGATGCCCACATGGTTCAGCTAATACAGTACCGTGCAAAGTTGAGGATGGCCTGTAAGAATTATACATTTCCCTTTTAAAAGAATTAATAGCTGAAACTTACTCCTCACATTTGCGGAGGCTGGAAGTCCATGATTGGAATAACTAGCATGGGGTGGCGGGGGAGGGTCTCTTCTGGGTCACAGACTTCTCCTTGTGTCCTCATGTGGCAGAAAGAGGCTTATAGTTCTGAGGAGCTCTTAGAAGGGCATGGGTCCCACTGATGGGCACTCCACGATCATGACCAAACCAACCCCCAAACGCCCCACATCTTAATACCATCACCTTGGGTGGTAGGGTTTCAACATAGGAATTTTGAAGACACACAAACTTCCAGACCATAGCACTTCCTTAATTCTCATCTAATCCCCTGGTCACACTGGATGACCTACCCAGCCATGTTCCTGAGAAAACAGAGACCATTGGGATGGAAACTTTCCGAACCTGTCACCATACTCCTCTCAAAGGAGGGAACCTCATCTCCTACTCTTTCTCCTGTCAGAGAGGATTGCCCAGCTATTATGTCCTTTATCTTTGCTCTTAAACTTTAAAGGAGAAGAAATACGGAGCTAGCAAGAAACAACTGTCCTGTAAATGATTGATTTCCTCCTCTTTATAGTCTGGGTTTTTGCAGTAGAATCAATTTCCATTCACCCCTCAACCACAGAGTATGTCATTTCCTTGAGCCATCTTCCTGAAATGTTCAATGAAGAGCTCAATTGGATCTCAGTTGTTCACAGTTTATGGATATTTTCTTTTCTTTTTATTTTTTTTATTTTTAAAAAGATTTTATTTATTTGAGAGAGAGAAAATGAGAGAGGAGGGGGGGGGAGCGAGAGAACATGGGAGAGGGGAGGGTCAGAGGGAGAAGCAGACTCCCTGCTGAGCAGGGAGCCCCATACGGGACTCAGTCCTGGGACCAGGATCATGACCTGAGCTGAAGGCAGACGCGTAACCAACTGAGCCACCCAGGCACCCCAACATTTCCTTTCTAAAAAGCATCAGTTCCCCAACATAGGTAGAGCACCAGAAGCCCATGATGACATAGAAAGTAGGATGCCATATGGCTTAGTAAGTATGAGCTTGACCTCTGAAGTCAGGTAGTCTTAGATGTAAATTCTGACTTGGCCACATTCCGCCTTGGGGACCTGGACCATTTACTTGGCCTCTCAGAGCCTTAGGTGCTTCATCTCTGTAGCAAGGATGATCCTTTTTGTCAGAGAGGCATGAAATGGGTTATTAACCTTTTTAGTACAGAGCCTGCACCTGGTATGTGTATCATTATTATTAGCTATTATTTTGGATGTGAAATAATGTTTGTTTCCATAAAGCAATGTCTCCACTACAGGGCAAACATAGTGAAGATGTAAGTGGCTGTGAGGAGATGGAAAGCACATTTGCTGAGAGCCTTCTCAGAGCAGGAGGTCATCTTGTCCCTACACGGGACAGGGAGAGGACAGGGATTCCAGGCAGCCCAGGGCTTCACAAGTGTCACCTGGGTGAAGTGATGATGCTCTTCAGCCTTCTTGAGTTCTATTCCTTCATCCAAAGGCCTTCTCTCTTTTGTCATCTGCTGCAGAGTGAGTCCAGTTGCTGCTGAGGAACCTCTAGGAAACAGGGCTTATTTCACTTAAAATAGGGGCTGAGGGTTGAGGGACAGAGAAAGAGCCATTTGTTTGGAATGAGGGCCTGTGGGCTGGGGGCACACAAGGTTGGGATTATGGGCATGAGCTCTGGAGTGCTTGCTCCTCTTTTTCCTCCAGAGCTATCAGAAAGTCATGGCTCGCTTGCTTTAAAAGCTCCCCAAGTTGGAGGCTTGGGCCACCTTCCCCCACAACAGCAGTGATGACAGTAACATTAAGCTTTAGTCCAGAGCCACGTGCAGTTACTATGAAGCATGTTATTTGGTTTTGGTTCTCACAGCTCTCCGAGGAAGAAGGCAGGACAGGAACTTCAGCCTCCGTATTGGAGAAGCAGCAAGTAGAAATCTCAGTTCATAAACTCAGATGTGCCAATATTCAACTGAAATTTCTGTTTCATGCTCCCATCGTGTTGGGAGGATACGATTTCATTCTTGGTCCATTCTTTCTCCTGCGTCCTGCGGCGTTTCCTGTGGGGTTTTGTCTAAGTTCCGAGAGGCAGACTGGTCTTCATGGGTCTCCACTGACACGTCCCTTGTCCTCTCTGGTTCCTGGTCAGCGCAGTCATCATGACATCTGCAATTCCTTATTCCTGATTGCAAGACGTCTGGCTGTCTCTCAGGTAACACGTGGGCCTCCTCAGCTACACTGGAAACAGCCATCTGCTCCCTTGCCACTGTGGTGATGTTTGACTCAGCGAGGCTCCCCCGGGCCCTCCTTTCCTGGACATGTCACACAGCCCTCTACTGTGGACTTGTCATCAATGAGATCGATGCCTCTCCACCACAACCAGCTAACGAAGGCTTTATTCATCATTAGCCTCTTCTCCAGTTGCTAATTCGACAAAGGTAGGAAAGTTCAGATGCTGTAGAAGTTTCTCAGTTCCCTGACGGATGGGTGTTCCTCCTCAGAAGGTGGCTCTCCAGGCCTCCTTCCTCCTGGAGTGCACTCATCCTCAGCATTGGCTTCCAGAGTTACCGGGATGTGTTGGCATTGGGACAGGGGACAAAGGAAGAGCTTGGCAGGTGTTTCCAGGCCAGGCCTCGAAGTGCCCCACATCACTGCCAAACACATTCTGTTTGCTGGAACTCAGATACACGGCTACACATTCCTACTGGGCAGGCTCCCTGAAGGCCCAGGACAGAGGGGTGAGGAGCTTGGTTAACAGCTAGCCTGTTTCTCCACCCCATTTCTTCCTCATATGAGGGGTATCCTTTATTTATTTATTTTTTAAAAAGATTTTGTTTATTTATTTGACAGACAGAGAGAGATCATAAGTAGGCAGAGAGGCTGGCAGAGAGAGAGGGGAAAGCAGGCTCCCTGCTGAACAGAGAGCCCGACGTGAGGCTCGATCCAAGGACCCTGGGATCATGACCTGAGCCAAAGGCAGAGGTTTAACCCACTGAGCCACCCAGGCACCCCGAGGGGTATCCTTTAATCAGTCTTAGATCAAGCAACCTAATTCCAGTTCGTCATATAATTGCTGGGTCCTGAGACCCCAGGGTCTCTATTTTTGAGAAACCCAAGAAGCTAGTTCTTTGCTTCTGAGGTAGTTTTTCTTCCCCGAAGAAGTAGATGCTGAGACCTTCCAGGAATCTGGGTAGGGATCTGCATCCCAGTGAATTTATGTTGATCATGTCTTTCCTCCTTTTCCTTTCATACTTGCCTGTCTACCCCAATTTCTCTGAGCTCTCCCTACTCCGTTCTAAGGGACCCTGCCCCTACCTTATCAACACCTCCTGCTCCCCAGGGCTCCATGCTCTGCTGCTGGAGACTCATATCGGTATCTAAGCCAGGTTCTGGGTCATCTGACCCACACTTACACCCAACACTTCATTCAACTAACACTTACTGAGTGAGCACTTCCCTCTGTAACAGGCACCGTTTTGTGAGCTTTTCAGGGTGACATGCCGAAGAGAATGTAATCTTTGGGTTGGACAAACCAGAATCTGCATTCTGGCTTGGGGGCTCAAGAACAGGATGGTGGGCAAAGGAACTTACATTTCCTGGGCTTCATCCCCCTCGTTAAAGCAAGGAAAATAAAGCCAACTTTTCAGGATCTGTGTTGAGGATCAAATATAGAAGGGTCGTGCACAGACCGTCCTTACTTCCTGCAGCAAATGTACAGACCCTTCTCTCTTTGTTCTCATTTTCTCCTCTGTCTCCTTAAATGCTCATCCTTGCACACGTGCTCTGGACCCTAGCGCCCCGGGACCTCTCAAGGCCCTCTCCTCATCTTTATCCCCTCTCCTGACTGTGTTGTCTTTTGGCCCTCCCTACTGGATCATTCCAATCAGGCTCTAACAACTGCCTGAGTTTTTTGACTTTTTAAAAGGATGGAAAACTTCCCTGGAGCCCCCTCCCCCATCCTGCTCCAGCTCCTACCTTTGCTCTACTCCGCACCCACCCCAGACACGAGTGATGAAAAGGACTGCCCGCACACGCTGCCCTTGCACCCACCTAATCCAGTATGGCGCCCACTCTACTACTTGGTGAGGCTTCTCCTGCCAAGGTCACCAACCACCACCACGATGCCATACACAAGGTCTACTTCTCTGTCTTCATCCGACTTAACAGTGAAACAACTATGGACCCTGTAGACCCTTCTTTCCTTTATAAAACATTAGTTTTTCTTGGTTTTCCTCCTATCTCTTGGGCAGTTCCTTTTCAATCTCTTCTGCCTGCTCCTATTTCTCTTCCTGCTTTCCAAATGTCGGGGTGCCTGGTCCTGAGCCCTCCTCTCCGCTCTCCCCACAATATCTCCCCAGTGATTTTACTCATTCTCATGACTTGATATGACATCTGTATGTTCTCGTTCCCAAATGGATAGCTCTTTACTGTTTATTTCTTTGGAATTCCAGATCTCCATAGGGAACAGCCTGCGTGACATCTCCAAAGACGTCTCTCTATCTTGCCCGACACCTGTTCCCCCTTCAGTTTCCTCCCCCATCTCCGTTAACTGTCATCTTCCTCCTCCCTCTTCCCTCACTCCCCACATTCACTCCATCACAAAGTTGTGTCGATTCTGTTTGCAGGAGAATCTCTGATGTCCCCACACGGGCTTCCTCCCTGCTTATTCTCGCTTCCTTTCTGAGGTCCTCCATTCTACTCTTCAGGTTATCAGCACAGCGATCGTTTGAAATGTAAATTAAATAACATCTGAACCATATACTCATGCCTGAAACACTCCACTGGCTTCCCATGGACTTGGAGGGAGGTGCTCTGCTCCTCCTGTGGCACACAGCGTCCAGCCGGAGCTGGCTTCTGCCTATCCACCCCCTGCACCCCCCCACCCCCTGCTGCCCTGCTGCCTCACCTCTCCCTAGGGCCCTTTCTGTCAAGCTTGCTGCTTTGCAGCCACCCTGGCCCTCTCCTTCCAATTTCCAATTGCACAGTGTTCATGGCCACCTCGGAGCCTTGGCACGCAATTCTCAGCTCATCGCCTCATTCCTGCACCTCCTTTCAGTCCCGGCTTAAGTGTCACTACCGCCAACCTAATTCCAGTGCCTCCTCCTATTTCTCTTATTCTTCCCACTCGTACTATCTGTTTTCTTCCCTGCACTCATCACGGTGGGTGATTATATAATTGTGTCCTTGCTTAGTATTAGCAGTCGGCCTCCCCAGCCCACTGTCAACTCTGTGAGTGCAGGGCCAGGTGTCTCTGGCTCATACCCGTGGCTCCAGTCCCTGCACCCAGTAGAAACTCAATAAAGAGTCACTGTTGAATAACAGCTAATAGTTCGTGAGCTCTTACTGGGTGTTGGGCAGCCTTCCAAGTCCTTTGCTGTATTCAATCCTCAGACAGCCCTATGATGGACATGCTATTCTTCACCTTAGAGACAAAGACATGGAGGCACAGAGAGCTTAAGTAACTTGTCCGAAGCCACCCAGCAAGGAGGTGGTAGAACTTGGATGTGAACTTCAGGTCCTTAGGTCTTAAGGTCCTTGCTCTGCCACCACACAAAAGTGAATGGACAGAGTCAGTTCTCAAGAAATGGAGCTGCGGGATTGAGGGGGGGTTGGTTTCCACTTGCTTCTCTTGGGACTGAAGAGGAGGGAAACTCAGAACCTGGGGGCATTCCCCACCCTGTCCTATAGCATCTCCATAGTGCCTTAGTAGTACCACAGTACCATGAGCCCTACCAGTTGGTAGGTCAGAGGGACTCTGGAGCCTCAGGTGTGTTGGGAGTTGGGGGAGGCCCAGGGCTTCCAGACACCAAGGAAAATGTTGTTGAAAAGGTCACCCTGGAAAGGAGGCCGTCCTCTGTCCTAAGGCAGCAGGAGCAGGGAGGAGGCCTGCCTGGGCATGTTCTGGTCCACATGGTGCAGTGTTCTCCGACCTGGGACTCCTGGGAGAAGGGACTAGTGTGGCGGATAAGCAAGTTTTAAAAATGGCATCGAATGAAACAATAATATTTGCATTTCCTAAATCCCAAAGCAGGGGAAGCAGTGGGCGGGTAGGGAGAAGCCAGTGGCTGATCCTGCTTTGTCATGCCTCTAAGCCTTTCTTTGCTCAGCCTTTCTTTGCTCCCTTTGCATCCATTTCCCCTAACCCACACCCCCTGCAGCCCCAAACCACATGTGGCGTCCTCTGCATTCTTCTCATACCCTCTTTGGGGGCAAGGATGGGGACTTTTTCAGCCTGTACGCCCAGGTCCTCATAGTGTGCTTGGCACTTAGTAGGGTTTTTCTCATGCTTGTTGAACTGATGAATTCCTCTGATTCCTCCAGGCGGAGTTGGCTACTTTGTCTTCTGTGTTATCTTCCTAAACGGTACACACTTCTATCACAGTCGCTGGCCCATTGCACTTAAGTATTTCTTTCTTCTTCTACCTCCCCAGTTAGACTGCGAGCTCATTGGAGCCAGAGGCCATGCCCAGATCGTCTTTATATCTTCAATGTTGAGCACTTGTGTTAACTGAATGAATGAACGAATGAGTGGATGGATGGATGATCTTCCTTCCATAGCAGGTCTGACTTTGGAGCAGTGCCCCCCAGAGGCGGGGAGGTGAAAGAGCAAATGGAGAGTGGAGAGCCTGGCCCAGGAGAAGGCTGGCTGTGGGATCATTCTGCATGGAAAGGTCCTCGGGTTTTATTTTACAGCTGTTCTCATAGTCTAAAGACCAGGTACAGCTCGGGGAAATAAGACGCATGCAGTTACATCCTAAACATAAACAACTGCCTTGAGAACCTGCTAAATACCAGTCACTAGACCATATTTATTTCACTTTTCTGGATACCTACAAATAAGGAATCCTCATTTGCATCATACAGATAGAGACGCGGAGTCTCAGAGAAGGGGAATTCCTGACTGTCTTGTAAGGTAGACAGAACCCAGTGTCCATGGACACCTTCTTGACCACCACGTTTTTCTTCCCTCAGGGGAGAACTATAAGTAGATCAAGTTATGCTCCCTTCCTGACAGCAGGGCCTTTTTCAACCAGGTGGCCTTTTGGAGGCAGTGTTCCTTTTCCTCCCTCGGAGGAGGCTGAGAAGTTGGAAGATGGAGGGGACGTCTGCCACATCTTACAGTTGACCACCAGGTGGTGCTGTTGGCCCAACATATGGTCTTAACTACATGGGCCTTGTGGGGAGAGCTAAGGTGCTTTGAGAAAGAATCATTAGATGTCATCAGAGCCTCTGGTCCTTGACCGTGTTCCCATCAGTCACCTCATTTGAGCCCCCAAACTGCCAAGGGTGTTGGCATCTCCATTCTTTGGCTCCTCTGAGAATTTAAGTAATTGGAGTGAAATTCCCAGAGTTACAAATGGGAGAGTCAGGCTTTGAAACCAGGTCTGTTAGATTCCAAATCTCCAGATTCTTGGGATATAAAGGAAGGCAAGACCCGACTTGTGAGTTTCACAGCAACCGGCCAGCCGCTGTTTTACCTGGCCTAACTGGAAGTGGATTATCTGGGAAATGCCTGCACTGTGTCAGACCTCTGGCCAAGTTGTAAAGAACTGGGGTCCACAGGGGATTCTGTTGGGGCACACAGACATCTCTGCATCCCGTAGAACACTGTGTCATTTCTTTTCTTGACAAGTGATGCTAGTCCCTGGCCTCTTCACATCTTTGTGTGTTTGTTCTCTTGGTGGAAACTGCAAGTTCAGCTCGGAATTATGGATAATTCATGTGACCTTCCGGAAAATACCATCTTGCATCTTCCTGCTTCTGAACCTACAAGTCAGCTTTTTAATTTTAAAAATTTTCCTCATTTTTCAAGAAGATACATCCTGATCTGTATTGAAAGTTGTAATTACAGAACAGAAACAAATTCAATAAAGAACAGGGTCACTTAGGACAAGGGGAAATACAGGGGAGGCATATAGCATTGACTGAAACAAGAATATCAGTACCTCAGTAACAAAACGATTGCTCAGCTACCAATGTCCTGAGAGGCTGATGAGAGCCTGGACCAGGAGGATTCACACTGGCCATGGTAGAGGCTTTTGTGTATGCTCTGGGGTGTGGATTAGATCTAGCCCTCAAAACAACATTTGTGGAGAATGTTCTTGTCCTTATGTTATAGAGGAGGAACACACAGCATCATGGCTCAAAGCATGGTCTCTGGTGTCCGGTCCCTAGATCAAAACCTCTCTCTTCCGCGGAGCTACAGATCTGAGTCTACCAGATGTGTCTGTGTATTTGCAGGTGTCTTACCCTGCCTGGGACCCACAGAGGCCTCAAGGATGGTACTTGGAAGGGGAAGCCCACATGGAGGGGGCAGTCAAGTCTGCAAAACACCCAAGCAGAATTTTTTAGGGTGACTTTGGGATCTGGGACATTTGGCTACCTGCTTTGTAGCCTTCACATTTCTCATCTCTTGGGGCCCCTCAGTCCTTTCCCTCATTATGTCTTTTGCCCAAACCGATGAACCCTGAATCCTTTCTCCAACCACCTGGAATGCCCCATAACACCTTGTTCTTTATACCCTTCCCCAGTGCTCAGGAAGAGGGACTTCACATCATTGTGCCCATCCTGTGGCCTCCTCGTGGACCCAAATCTTCTGTGAAGACTTACTCCTTTTCATGAAGAGCCCTTCCTCCTCTGTTCATCCTCCCACATTCTCCTAAATAATCAAATAGGAAATCTCTTGAAAAAAAAATTTTTTTTTTGGTTTTCTAGAAGAAAGTGGACCCCAAGTTTTTTGAAAGTATGAGAACGGAGCTGGATTCTCCAGGCCCTCCACCAAGACGAACACTGCCTCCCAGTTGGGAATATTCCTGGTCACTCCCTCTAGAATTGGCACCTCTCCATGGGACTCCAGGCCTCCTATCTTCTCTGCGAATGCCTGGACCAGCCAGCTCAGGAATCTGAACCGGGGAGTGGCCTGTGCTGGGCTCTGTGGTCATCACCAGGGCCCAGCAGGAAGTGATGACTCCCTGTGTGGCTAAATGTGAGCTAAGCATTCTCTAGTTTTTATTTTTTGATCCTCACAATGACCCTGCAAAACTGCTATTTTTGTGCCCATTTTACAGATGAGTGAACAGGGGGCAGAGAGGTGAAGTAACTTGTCCAGTTTTCTCAGATACTAATTGGCAGAGTCAGAATCAGAATCCAGACGTTAAAGTGCTTGTTCTTTCTACTGCTTCTTGAGTAGGAGCCCCGCGTGGGAAGGGTTGTGGAAGCATCATGTATCAGTTTCTGATGGCTGCTATAACAAATTACCACACACAGAGTGGTTTACAACAGAAATGTATTCTCACAGTTCAGGAGGCCCACATCTCCTCTGAAGGCTAGAGGGGAGCACCTTTCCTTGCCTCTTCCAGCTCTTGGGGTTCTTGGGCACGAGGCAGCATCACTCCAATCTCTCCCTCTGCCTTTGTGGGAGCTTTTCCTCTCCCTGTCTCTCTTCTGTGTGTTTCTTATAAGGACACTTGTCATTGTCTTTGGAGCCCACTTGGATAATCGGGGATGATGTTACCTGGAGATCTTTAACCTCATTATAGCTGCAGAGGCACTTGTCCCAAACATGGCAGAATTCAGATGTTTGGGGAGTTGGACACATCTTTTGGGGTTCACCATTCAACCCCCTACAGACAGCCATCCTCCAGTAGGGAAAGCAGGAGTTCCCTTGTCTCTGGAGCTCCAACAGCTAAGGTTGGGGCCAGAGGGAGTGGTAACTTAAGGGACACAACTTTTTACTCATTATAAATAAGAACTTTCTGGTGAGTCAGCATGAAGCGAGGTGGCATGTGCCCCCTGTGGAAGCAGCAAGTTCCTGTCCCTACAGGTGAAAATCAGCACTGATTTATCTTTGGCATGGTGGCCACAAGGCAAATAATGCTGTAGAGGCCCTGAACATGTTTTAATTGCTTTTAAAATGAGGGGGAAAAAAGGGGACTTTATGGGGTGCCTGGGTGGCTCAGTGGGTTAAGCCTCTGTCTTCAGCTCAGGTCATGATCTCAGGGTCCTGGGATTGAGCCCCACATTGGGCTCTCTGCTCAGCAGGGAGCCTGCTTCTCCCTCTCTCTCTCTGCCCCCCTCCCTGCCTACTTGTGATCACTGTCTCAAATAAATAAATAAATAAAATCTTAAAAAAAAAAGAAAGAAAAAAGGGACATTTGAGTTGAAGAAAATATTTTCTTATGTAATTTTCATATATTAGTCTCTATACCAAAGCAGTGGTAAAATATGGCTTACAAACTTATTTTATTTTATTTTAATTTTTTCAAGTTCTTAATTTTAGTTCCAGAATATCATACAGTGTTATATTAGTTCCATACATCACCCAGTGCTCATCAGGACAAGTGCACTCCTTAATCCCCATTACTTATTTCCCCCATCTCCCTACCCACTTCCCTTCTGGTAACCATCAGTTTGTTCTTTATAGTGAAGAGTGTGTTTCTTGATTTCTCTCTTTCTCTCTCTCTCTCTCTCTTTTCCTTTGTTGGCTTCATTTCTTAAATTCCACATTTGAGTGAGATCATATGGTGTCTGTCTTTCCCTGACTGGCTTCTTTTCCTTAGCAGTATACTCTCTAGCTCCAGTCACGTTGTTGCAAATGCTAAGACTTCATTCCTTTTTATGGCTGCATAGTATTCCAATGTATATCTATACCACATCTTTTTATCCATTCATCTATTGATGGACATGGGCTGCTTCCATAATTTGGCTATTGTAAATAATGCTACAGTAAATATAGTGTTGTATATATATCCTTTTGAATTGCATTGTATTTTGTATTCTTTGAATAAATGTCCATAGTGTGATTACTAGATTTTGGGGTAGCTCTATTTTTAATTTTTTGAGGAACCTCCATACTCTTTTCCATAGTGGCTGTAACAGTTTGCATTCCCACCACAAGTGTTCTTTTTTCTCTGCATCCTTGCCAACACTTGTTGTTTCTTGTTTTAGACATTTTGACATGTGTGAGGTATTTTTTCTTATTGTGGTTCTGATTTGCACTTCCCTGAAGATGAGTGATGTTGAGTATCTTTTCATGCATCTATTGGCCTTCTGTATATCTTCTTTGGAGAAATGTCTGTTCAGACCTTCTTCCCATTTCTAATTGGATTATTTATTTTTTAGAAAAGATTTTATTTAAGAGAGAGAGAGAGAGAGAAAATGAGTGGTGGGAGGGGCAACAGGAGAGGGGAAGCAGGCTCTCCATTGAGCAGGGAGCCTGATGCAGGGCTCAATCCCGGGACTCAGAGATCATGACTTGAGCTGAAGGCAGATGTCTAATGGAATGAGCCACCCAGGCACCCCTGGATTATTCATTTTGTGGTGTTGAGTTGTATAAATTCTTTATGTATTTTGGAGACTAACCCTTTATTAGATATGTCATTTACAAATATCTTCTCCTATTCCTCCTGTTGTCTTTTACCTTTGTTGATTGTTTTCTTCTCTTTGCAGATGATTTTTATTTTGATGTAGTTCTAATAGTTTATTTTTGCTTTTATTTCCCTTGCCTCAGGAGTATCTAGAAAAATGTTGCTATGGCTGATTTCAGGAAAATTAATGCTCTGCTTTCTTCTAAGATCTTTATGTTTTGGGGTCTCATATTTTGGTTTTTAATCTATTTTGAGTTTGTTTTTGTGTAGGGTGTAAGAAAGTGGTCTGGTTTCATTCTTCTGCATGTAGCTCTCCAGTTTTCCCAATACCATTTCCTGAAGAGACTATCTTTTCCCCATTGCATGTTCTTGCTTTTTTAAAAAAGTTTACTTTTATTTATTTTTTAAAAAGATTATATATGTGTGCGTATATATATATATATATATATATATATATATATATATATGAATACTACTCAGTCATCAAAAAAGGAAACCTTGCCATATGCAACAGAGTGGAAGGAACTAGAGGGTATTATGTTAAGTAAAATAGATCAATCACAGAAAGACAATTTTGATGTGATCTCACTCATAGGTGGAATTTAAGAAACAAAATGGAGAATCATAGGGGAAGAGAGGAAAAATACAAAACAAGATGAAATCAGAGAGAGAAAAAGAACCATAAGGGACTCTTAACCATAGGAAAGAAACTGAGGGTTGCTGGTGGGGAGGTAGGGGGGAGGGATGGGGTAGTTGGGTGATGGGCATTAAAGAGGGCACATGATGTAATGAGCACTGGGTGTTATATGTGACTGATGAGTCACTGACCTCTACCTCTGATACTAATGATACATTTTATGTTAACTAATTGAATTTAAATTAAAAAATTAAAAAAAAAGAAACCTGCCCAAGATTTTAATAGCTACTATGCAATGGACACAGGTCTATTGGAAGCCAGTTCTCTCTAATTCCCCTGGGTATCCTTCCATTGCATGGTGTTGCCTCCAAATTCCTGGACAGTGTGTTGCAGAAGGAGAAAAACACCGGTTGGAGGAGGGGAGGAGGAGGGTGACGCCAGAGTTGGGATGAAGCTTCTCATCCAGGATTTTTGGGCTCCAGAGCCCTAGGGTGGTTGGAGTGAAAGGAAACAGACTGGGAGGTCAGCATGACCAGAGCCTTTACTCAGGCTGAAAGGGGAGAGAACGCTCTGTGACCTGGGCTACAGCGTTCCTGCGGGTGAAACACGAGGAGATAGACCTGATCTCCAACATTTGAGGATGGGATTCATCTGTTCCTTGGCTCTCCTACAGCTTGCCATCCCAGCTAGCTCGGAGGACCCTCAGGAGCAGGGAATAGTCTTTTATTTTATGTACCCACATTTAATTCTTTCAGTATCCTCACCAAGATTTGTGCCTCAGTGGATACCACTTGTATTCCCACATACTGAATATGAGCCTTGAAATTAACTGGACTTTTCAGAAAGTGAGTCCTGTCCTAAACCAGAATATTTATGGAATCATGGGTTCAATTCATTTATCCATTTGTTTGACAAGACTTGGTCAAATGCCTGTGGGGTGGTCGGCTCTTCTAGGTCCTGGGGAAATAGCAGAGAACAAACAGGTCAAATCTCTGCCTTATGGAGATTATATCTCCTGGAGGAGCTGGAGAATCAACACACATGCAAGAGGATTTCAGATAATGGTAACACCTCTGGAGGAAATTGGCATGGCGATGTATTAGGTAAATTACAGACACACACAAGACAGCACAAAATCGTCGAGAAGCACTGCTTACCTTTATTATATGCAAAACGTGTTGTGATGTTTTCTCTTCTTTCCCATTTTATTTCTACGTATGATGTCTGTGAGCTGCTAAAGACTGAGGCACTAATGGATTGCAGTCTGGTGGTGGAAAACCACCGGAGAGGTGGAGGGTCGCATGTCATTACTGTCAAAAGGATGGCCAGAGACAGCTTGAGAGAGGCAACAGGGCTGAGAAGGAGGGAGCTACGTGGAGATCTAAAAGGCATAGCATTCCTGGTAGAGGGAACAACAAGTTGGACTGAATTTAGGTTCCATGTGCTTGTGCTGTGTGTGTGTGTGTGTGTGTGTGTGTGTGTGTGTGTATTTTGCACGGTCCACCATGTATTCTAATACAGATCAAAATAATTACGTAAGAATTGACATAGAAATTTTCCTTTGTGAGCATGTGTATTAGTTTCCTATTGCTTTAGTAACAAGTCACCATAAATTTAGTAGCTTAAAACAACACAGATTTATTCTGTTACAGTTGTGGAGGTCAGATTTCCAAAATGGGGTGAAAGGGCTGTGTTCCTTCTGGAGGCTCTCAGGGAACCACCCATTTCCTTACCTTTTCCAGCTTCTAGAGGCTGCCCACATTCTTTGCCTCATGGCCCTGGCCATATCACCCCACCCCCTGACTCGGACCCTCCTGCTTCCCTCTCCTAAGGACCCTTGTGATTCCACTGGGGCCACGAGGATAATCCAGGACAACAGGTTATGAAATGTAATCACACCTACAAAGTCCCCTTTGCGTTGGTAGGTAACGTATTCATAGGTTCTGAGGGTGAGGACGTGAGCGTCTTAGGGGGGGACCTTATTTAGCCTACCTACACCATGTCAGACCATCGTGTGTGGGCCATTGGTGAACTCACCCACACAGATTTCCCCAGTGGACTGTGGGTACCGGGAGCCCCATCTAGTTTGTGAAATGGTTAAATAAATGAGAAGAGCCCCTTTCTTCACTTCCTTCTGCCCCTCTACTCCTCTTCCTCTGCTTTTCTGGAAATATATGCGCTCACAAGAGCCACCTTGGTTAGAGGTCCTGTTGACCTCACGGGACTGGGAAACTCCCACCCTGTTCTGCTCCGGCAAGACTCTGTGTGCCGGGGAGTGAGGGAGGGACTTTGGAGAGGATGGGTTCTGCCCCCTCGGTTTGCACAGGAGGAAAGCATCTCAGCCCCTTCCTTTCTATGGCTTCATTGGACATTAATCATAACTCACTTTTATAGGGTTGTTTTACCTTCAGAACACATGGCCCCTTTTCTCATTTTTTTCTTTGGCCCCTTTAGTAAATGACAAGTATCAACCTTCCCATTTTACAGATGAGGAAGCTGAGGCTTTGAAAGTCAGGGAGGAAAAGCAGGCCCAGAGCTCAAGGGTTCTGACCTCTCCTCACCTCAAACTCCTTCCACTAAGCTTCCAAGCTTCTTTTTATTTTTAAGGGTCCAAAGTGTCTGAATTCCCAGAGCCTTTCTGGAAGGGCCCGCTATAGGGAAGAATGATCCCTTGTGTTCTGTGAAGTGCCGAGGACACAAGTAAAAAGCTCTGCAGAGACAAAATTTAGTTCAACATATGGTGGGTGGGGGAACATTCAGTATTGTCCAAACTGATCGGATTTGCTGCCTAAGGAGAAACGGGGAACCAGTTCCTTGTCACTGGACGGTCCTTAGCAGAGGCTGGTCTTGGAAATGGTTAACTTATTTAGATAATCTTTGAGTTAAAGGTTTAGCCACAGGCTTTCAAGACTAAGAGAGCAGACCCCCACACTGAACCACCCCCCCATTTCTTTCTCATCCATCTTGGCTGAGTAACCATTGGGCTTTGGAGGAGGGAAAGTGGAAGGGGTACAGAAAATGGGTCTTACAATGAGGGTGGGGGCTGGTGGAAATGAAAACCTCAAACAGGCAGCCCTCCCCATAGGAGATAACAATCGAATTATATACATTTTAAATGGCATTCTCGGGTCTTAGTAATTTTCATATGAAAACTCAGCTCGGAGTCCTTGGCATCTGTTTCTCCTTTTAGGACAGAAACCAAGAGACTATTTACATATTCTTCGGGCCCTATCACCAATTAAATCTTTTCAGAGCCTCAGTCCTCCCTGTCCCCCACCCCACCCCCACCCCCTACCAACTCTCCACATTTGGGATTAAATTTCTTGGCAGACGGTGGTTGTTGCTCTCTTTGGTGATTTATTTATTCAGTTGGATTACTTTTCATCTCTAGCCTGGGCACTTCAGACCTTGGCGTCCACTTTCTGATCATGGGGAAGTGACCCTGCTTGGGGACCCTCCCCAAATTTGGCTGTGGGGCCATGCCAGGAGCGCATTCCTTCAGGCGCCACGAGGCGGCCTGTCTCTGTGTCATCCCTCGGCACCCCCGCCCAGCCCTCCCCCTTCCGGTGACAGAGCTCCTCCGGGAGATGAGGGAGCACAGCTGGGTGACGTCACTAGGAATGCACAGGGGCCTGCACAGGGGCTCGGAAGGAGCAGAAATAAGATGTCACTGGGAGCAACTGGACGGTCTGTTTCATCATTTGCCTCAGAGTCTGTCTGGTCCTACACAGAGTGAGGGATCTGCTCAAATGTCTGAGGAAATTATATCTGGTGGAACGTACCCTACAGCTCACCCACCCCCCCCAATGTGGGCCTTCCTCAGTCTGGCTCTGGGGATCCTGTTCCCAAGAGGCAGCAAAGAACAGGGTTAGGGAGCACCACACTTTGAGCCAGCCTCCGCTCCCCCACCAGCTCTGCTCCTGACCAGCTCTGTGACCTTGTGCAGGTCACATGACCTCTCTGAGTCTCCCATGAGGCATCTAAAAATGGGGCCAACAGTGGGTCCTGCCTCTTGGGGATTGGGAGATGAAGGAAGTGATGTTTCTGGAGCCTCTGGCGCACAGTAGGGAAGAGACAGCAGTTGGTTACAGTAGTCAGTTGTGGTCTTAGAACTCAAACGTAGAGGCCTACAAAGGACACAGGTAGGCCTCACTCACCAGATCACTGAGTCTTGACTTTGTGTCTTGGCTATGTACCAAGTGAGGGGAGGAGTTCAGGGGCCGAGGCAGAAGGGGTGACCTTGGACGTTAGCCTCACAGAGCCTGATGGGTAAATCAGATGATTTATCTAGAAAGGGAAGATGATACACATCTCAATATGACTGCTGAGTTTGGGAGAAGATAACATACAGAAAGCTCAGGATGTGACTATATCATACGTTAGAGCTATGGCTATTATTTCTACCAACATAGTACTCTAGCAAGTAACAATGATAATACTTACAGTACTACAACATTTATGATAAGACCCAAAGCCTGCAATTGGACAATACTGAATGTTCCCCCACCCACCATATGTTGAACTAAATTTTGTCTCTGCAGAGCTTTTTACTTGTGTCCTCGGCACTTCACAGAACTCAAGGAGCTCAGCGTCAAGTGGGTGAGACAGGCTGGTAAGTAAGGAAAGAGAAGGAAGCACCAGGGGACAGTCACCAAGCCCGTGAATCTGAAGCCAGATGTGGCCTGGCTTCAGTCCTTCCTTGTCAGTAACTATGTCCTCGCGGGCAAGTTACCTCACACCTCCCTGCGTCTGTTTTCTCCTCTGTGAAATGTGGATGATGATAATACCTACCTTGAAGGGTTGGGGTGAGGAGGGAACAAATTAGGAAACGTAAAACCCACGTGTGGTGCCTGCCCCGTGGTCAGTGCTGTTGAAGCCTCGGCTTCCGCTCTCCCTGCCAAGTGATTCATCCTGGGCGGGGCATGAGGGATGTCTTCTGAGGAGGGGCGACATGGATGTTGGCCCTGGAAGGTTCAGGAAATAACTTCCAGTTATGGGTGGGGGTTGGGCAGCGGTGGAGGGAAGAGTTGGAGTCCGAAGGTGGAAAGGGGTGGTTGGACTAGAGCATGCAACACTGTGCCCGTGACTGGAAGGTGCGTGAAGGAGGATGGGCTGGTAAGGGAGAGGCAGGCACCCGGAGGGAAGGGGCGGGGACCCCTCCTCTTGGAGGTGACCGCAGATCTGTTTCGGGGACAGCAGTCGGGCTGCACTGTGAAGGACGGCTTGCAGCAGAGGCGCTCCGTCCCTACTAAGCAGGTGTCTACGGGAGCGCGCTAACAAACACCAAGGTCAAGGTTCTGCTCCTGAGCAGGTCAGGAAGATGAGATGGGATTCAAGAATGCACCTGGTTAGCTCAGGTCGGGGGACCGCTATACTCTGGGGGAAGATTGGCTGGAGGCCGTAACTGTGTCTTACTACAATTTGGGGGTGATACAGCCTGAACTCAGAATAGCAGGGTACTTGACTGAGACAGAGACAGAGACAGAGAGAGTGATGTGGGGGAGATGGCGGGGGCTGGGACCGTACCTGTCTTCCCCAGGGAGCCGTTGGCCTCACCTCGGGGACTGGGGCTCCCACACGGATTCAGGAGGCAAGGGGTTTGCTGGCGGTTCCAAGCAGGTGCATTTTGATAAGCCTTGGGAGTGTGAGCTGAGCCAGGAAGGGTTCCTAAATTCTCCCCAATTCATGCGGTTGTAACTCCATCCTCCTCCTCTGGGGATAGTGCTAATAATTCACGAGACTTTCTCCCTAGGGCAGGCTCTGATGTCACGGGTTCACTGTCTTGGTGCGGTGGGCTGGGCCTGGGTGTGTGTAGACGCTGGAGCAAGCTGGCCAGCCTTTGAAATCAGAGCTGATTGTTTTCAATAATGTCAAACTTTAAAATTCATTTCTCATGTTGGTGAACATTTCTCAGGCAGGGCAGGTGGTCTCCTTGTGAGCCCTCAGGGTGGGATGGCCAAGCCCCAGAGCGCTGGCCTAATCCCCTTTCACTTTCAAGGCCCACAGACTACCCGCCATTCTCATGATGTCATGGCTCAGAGGCTCTCTTCCCTAATAACCCCCGAGTCACTCTTGTTCTGGTGAGTAAGCCAAGGGCTTGGCTCTGCCAGGGCCATGCTGTGGGTCTGCTGTTGCCACTCTCCTGCCGTGTCTGATGTGTTGTCTTTCCCCTTCCAACTTGTCTCAAGGTCCTTGCTTTTAATTCTTCACAGATATGCTTCTGGGGGCACAGACATGACTTGGAAAAAGGGAACCCCACATGGAAAAATCTACTGAGGGCAAAGAGAGTGTGGCATAAGCACTGGTCAGGAAACCAGGAAAGGCAGAGTCTTCTTTCTGGGTTGGCCACTCTTTCACATAGGTCTATTACCTCTTGTCTTTGGGCCTCAGTTTCCCCCTCGGTAAACTCTGAAACCAGCTGGTCTCCATGGTTCCGATCTTCTCTATTGTCTTGTGACTTTTTGAGGGTGAGCTTTAACCACTGATCAGATCTAGACCTTAAGGGCTAAGGCCTTTATAGGATACTTCTAGAGGTATGGTGTAGAGAGGACACTGGCTTCTTAGGGAAACACTCAAGGAACACCCACAAGGGAGAATAAGGGAGAGAAAGAAAGCAAGCATTTGTTGATGTCTAGTGTCTACTAAGTACTGCTTGAGATTTCTAGACACATAGATTCTTTGCACCAGCTCTGTGAGGTCGGGGTTAGACGCCCGTGATGTAGATGGAGAGTGCCTTCTGAAGTGAAAGAAATGAGGTATGGGCCAATTTTATCCAACTCTGAATAGTAATGGCAGCCATAGTCATAAGACCAACTGCAGGTACTCAGTGTTTACTGTGTTTCAGGTTCTGTCCTAATCATCTTATTTATTCCACATCACAACCGAATGAAGTTGGTTTAATAGGACCACCATTTATAGAAAAAGAATCTGAGGGTCTGAGAGGATCCTTGTTCAAAATAGAGCAGGTGGTGGGGGGCACCTGGGTACCTCAGTCATTAAGTGTTTGACTCTTGATTTTTGGCTCAGGTCCTAATCTCAGGGTCATGAGATCCATCCCTGAATTGGGCTCCATTCTCAGTGCGGAGTCTGCTTGAGATTCTCTATCTCTCTCTCCCTCTGCCACTCCCCTACATGTGTGCACATGCTCTCTTTCTCAAGTAAATAAATAAATAAATCTTAAAAAAAAAAAAAAGCCAACAAAACAGAGTAGCTAGTTGGTGGTAGGGCTGGGATTCAGGCCCCAGTCTTCCTAATGCTAGAAACTGTGGCCAAAGAGTAATTATAGACTGAGACCACAAGAAGAAGTTAACTGGAAAGCATCAGTGTACCCACATGTCAACCACCTCTCTGCTCCAGGGGCAGCTAAGTAGGTGGCTCAGAGTGTATTCTGTGTCCTGTCCCCTGTCCCAGCCCTACAGCCCCACAGGATCTACCAGAGGTGGCATCCCTTCTAGAATTCAACTTAGAGAAAGCTGCTGAGTTGGTTCAATCAGATTTCCTCCTTGGGGAATTTGACCTTGGAAATGAGAAGAGATATGAGGCAGCTGGGGCGGGAGGTTGAAGCTGAAAGCTCATGACATACTGGGAAGATGGCGAGCGGCACAGAGCCTTCTAGAAGCAGAAGCTACTGGAAGGAGAAGAGGCATACAGAATTGGCAAGGGCAGGCTAGCTGGGAGCTAGAGACCAGCACATGCCTGTGGTGCTGGAGCCTCTCTGAGCACACCGGTCAGGGCTCTGCAAGGAGGACAAAGCCATCAGTTCCAGCAAGTGCTCTGGCTTCAGCACGGTTCCCCCACCCAACCCTGGGAAGCTGAATTCTTGCACCCCAGTAGGACCCCTCTGTCCCCGCTGGCAACCTGCCAGCACCCATGTTTCCTAGACCCACCCCTTGCATTCCTAGTATTTTAGAGATTTTCTGATCCTGCAGCCAAAGAAACTTGGGCTAAAACATACTCCAGTGTAAGTGTGGAGTCCAGGAAGAGTCTTCATTTCATTATTTGTTGTTGTTTTTACCTGCTCTAGTCCATGATATTGAGGTGAATTATAACTCCTTCCCACAAAAAACTCCCCGATACACAATATGTATGTTATGTATATAAATATAAATATATATGGAATAATGATATAAATATATATAAATATAAACTTATAAAGCATATATAAATATAAACTATTTATAAACATATTAAATAAATACATAAATAAAGTATCTGCCTGGCACATAATAGATACTCAGTAAGTAATACATATGCTCAGTAAATTATATTATATATATTATATATATAATATATATATTATATATTATGTTATATTATATTATATTATATTATATATTATGTTATGTTATGTTATGTTATATTCTATTCTCTCATTTTTCCACCTGTCTCACCCTATGAGACAGGTGGAAATGAACCCCATTCTACAGATGAGGAAATTCAGGTTCCTGGGGTTTAAGTGAAATTTGTCAAAGTTCTTGTGGCATGAAGGAAAGATGCAAAATCAGCTCTGAGCATTTCTTGAGGCCAAAGCAAAAATGAAGACATGGTGGGTTATGGGTTTGTATCAGTCTGGGCTCTGGGAGAGGTGCTACTAGAAGTCTCTTGACCTCAGTTTTGTGGCAGTGGTGGTGGGCCATGCTTCGCATGAACACACAGAGAACAGAGCTTGTGGTGTAAGCAGGGGCCCCTCCCTCTTTTCTTCCTTCCTCATGCACTCCTTCCTTTATTCTTGGGGGCAAATTAAAGAAAAAAAAAACTGATGGGCCACCTTTTGCTTGCTGTTTACAACAAAATAGCTCTATTACATACCATGAGAGGGTAAAAAGTGACTTCTCAAGACTTAGATCACTTACTTGGGAGGGAGATGCTAATGAGTGAAAAAACACTAATTTTAGCAACAGAATGATCACTTGGCATTTTTGAGAAGCAGCACTCATCGATGACGGCCTTTTAGGATTCATCCCGAAATTCCATTGTGAGCCAATGAAATTCAAGTGCACAGGCAATGTGAGGTCTGCCGGTGGGTTGCTCATCATGGCTGTACGTGCTTTAGGTGGAATTCACTTAGTGACTGGGTACTGAGTCCCGGGAGCACCCACCCAACCCAGCTGTTTGGAATGTGAGAAATAAGCCAACCAAATGAAGAGATTCTGACTTTTAAGCAGCTTAACCATCCCAGCACATGGCTAGAGTGGGTGGAGCCAACTGTGGACAGGTGGGAGGGGCCCAGGCTCTAGCTTAGTGGCTGCCCTTCTCCTCCAGCCTGTGCTTGGCATGGAGTCCTAGCTCTGGGCTCTGGCCTCTGTCTCCTCTGGCCCTTCTCCTCTGGCTGGCAGCCTGTTCCACCGTTTCTAGCTCTGTTTGGCACTAGGCTCTGAACACTGCCTTGATCTTACCGTCACTTGTGGCTTCTGATAAGAGACGTTCTCCCGCCAGATACAGACCCAGCCAGGGAGTCCCTAGAGCAGGGATTCGGGCCATGGGCTTCAGAGTCCAGGCGTGTCGGGTTTAACGCCAACCTACCACAGGTTAGCTCTGTGACCTTAGGAAGTCACGTTCATCTTTCTGAGCCTCAGTTTTACCTGTAAAACACGGGTGATGAGCTCTACCTCTCAGAGGTATGAAGAGGGTTAAACTAGGAAGAGTTAGTGCAAGGCTGGCTCGTGGGAAGCACTTGAGGAACGCTGGTTTGTTTTACGATGTGAGATGTTGAGTGCATCTCTATATGGGGTGCTAGGAGTAATACAGAAAAAACAGGTCTCTCCAGCACCATGCATGCATTCACAGTGCTTTTTTCAAAAGTCCCGCCTCATAATAACCATTCTGAGGCATTACAACACTTCCAATTCATAGCTCAGGAAACTGAGGCACAGACGGAGGAACGAGGACTCCCTAAATACCAGCCAGCAAGTGGGGGAAATCTGGATTCGAACCCAGGTCTCCTGAATCCCAATTCCAGAAAACAGCCCTGGCGGCTGCTTTGATCTCCCGGAGCTGCTGTCCAACAATGTGCCAAGGGAAGGGAAGACGGAGGAGAGGCGCTGCTCCGCAGCGGCCCCTCCTCCCGGAGTGCCGGCTGGCTGCTGGGCAGGAGGAATTCAAGCGGCTGGCTTGTGCTCATGCTTGAGGAATGTCTTGAGAAGTCGTGCCTAAGCCCTCTGTATCTGACTCATCATCTCCCCGTCTCCAGGAGTGTCAGAGAAGAGCTCCCTTAATCCCTCCTGTCCTCGGTCCCAGGCTTTCATTTGTCAAACTAAAAATATTCCCTCCGGGAACCTCCTTTTGCCAGCGGCTGAAGGAGGTATAGGGGAATGGCGTTTCAGTGTCACTTCCTGACAGCGCCTCCTTATTGTTCAGTGGCCAGGGAAACAGAGATGGGGCAGCAGGAGCAAGGGGCCTCTGTCATTCTTGGGCCGGGGCCAGCCTGTGCACCTTTCTCCTGCAGGCTGGCTTCTTTTTTGCGTTGCACCAGGCTCTAGACAATAGTGTAGCCGCCTGCCACCCAGCCCAGTCCCTCTGGGCTGCTGTGTTGTGATGCCCGCCAGGTGAAGACATAGAACTCCAAGTTCATTTCCTTTGCGGCCCAAGGGGAGGGTGGGCCTGCACAGTTGGTTGGTACTTGTCTGCAAAGCTTGTTTACCTGTAAAGAGATGTAGAGCTTGAAGGTAGAGGGGGGGAAAATTAGCCACGTTCTCCTAGGTAAAATAGCAGAACTGGAGCTCCCCAAGTCCGACAAAGGCAATGTTGGGAAGCCATCAAGATCAGTCCCTGTTTCTCTCCTTCCTTTTTCCATTCTGTCTCTCCTGAAGCCCCTTGATCCTTAGGGCTGCTCCTGAGTCCATGACCTTGATTTGGCCCCAAACCTTGGCTCATCACAGAGCTACTACCTTGGGCCCGCCTAGGGTGCCCACTTGTTCAGTAGGAATGGAGAACAGGGAAAACAAAGGAGCATAGACTTGGAATCCAAGCTTGGGTTGAAACTCTGGCACTACCCACCATCCAGCTATGTGAGCTTGAGTAAGGTGTGTCATCTCTGAGCCTCATTTACTCCTCTGTCATATCTGTTGTACTGGCTATTGCAAAGGTTAATAAGATGGTACATGTCATCTGGTGGGACTGTGGCCTTATAAGTAGAGGAAGATCTCTCTCCTTCTCGCTCCCTCCCTATCACACGTGGAAACAATGAGAAGGCAGCCCTTAGAGAGGGATCTAAGCCAGGAAGAGTCCTCACCAGAAGCTACCCTGAGGGACACCTTAGTCTTGGACTTTCCATCCTCCCCAACTGTGCAAAAATACTTTGCTCTGTAAGCCCCCTGGTGTGTGGCGTTCACTCACAGGGAAACCCTCTGAGACGCCCAAAATGTTACTCTGGGAGGGGGGCACAGAGACAGAGCCCGGGGGGTCCACGCAAGCCCTCGATAATGTTTCCTGAGCTACAGAGCGGTGATGGAGTCTCCTCCAGCAGAGAGAGAAGCCGTTTCCATCCAGACCTTGCAGGCTGGAGTCAACCGGCATGCTGCCCTTAAGATCAGAAAGTCAACTTTCTACCCTGAGCAGTGATGAGCCCAGGCTCTGGAGTCAGAGAAGCTGAGTTTGAACCTCAGCTCTGCTGCAAGGCAGCTCTGGGACTGGGGCAAAGTTAACTGACCTCTCCTCTCATTCCCTTGCCTGTCCCATGATTCACTGTTGCCGCTCCACAGTGGTGTGGAGTAAATGTTCTAATGTGTCCATGGTGCCTTGTAGCTCAGTGCACACTGTAGGCACTGGGTCCCTGGGGCTGCTGCTAGTAACAATGTCAAATATAATTACTAATAACTAATAATTTTGCTCAGATGATTCACTTCACCTGCTTAAGCTAAAAAGAAGACCAGGCTTCTCTTACTATTTGAATTGAAACGACTATAACTGCTGTGTCTCCATTAGAGAAATGGCCTTCTCTCTTTCCTGTGTCTCCCCTCCCACAGTCAGCTACAACTGCCTGAATGCTTACTTGTATCAGACCCAGCTCCACTGGGGGTCTCTCAGTTGCAGGTGTGCCTCCTGGAGGTGGGGGGCGGGCAGGAAAGGTGAAGGCTCTAGCTACCCTAACCTAAGGCCACCTCTGCCTAATAAAGTGTTCTTGCTGAAAGTCTCAACTCCGGGTCTGGCTGGGGTCGCAACCCTCCTGTCCCTTACCATTGGAGAACTCCTTCTTGGTAGGCCCTTCATGTCTTTTCTGTTTAGATGATCTCTCTACACAGTCTCAAGTCTTCGGATGCTTGAATAACATTGAATCCAAACAACCTCACCAGTCTCCGTCTGGGTCTGCTTGTCCCCTGTGCAGATCTGCCCATCCCTTCGCAGCACGAGTTGAGTTCCACCAACAAAGGATTTCGGGGAGGGTGGCCTGGGACAAGCCTCCAACGCTTCCTCCCTATGACAATGAAGTGCCTATTTGCTTTATATATCTGTATGCTGATGGGGCTACTCTAGCCATCCCTTTTACAATAGGAGGTCTGCGCCAATAACAATGAAATTTCACATTTCACTGAATGTACGACGTCGCAGTCTGTAAAAGAAAAATCACTAGTCAGTGCTTCACCAAAAAGAAAAAGTGCTTCCGATCACTTACGACATACTGTCCTCTGTAAGACACATGATTTTAGAGACGATAAAAACGTGGAATCTCGTGCATCTCAGAATCAGTCACATGGTTCAAATATTAGCTAATATTTCTTGAGGATTAGCCATGCACTTGGTGTTTGTCCTAAGAGGATTTTCTTTTAAATTTGACACACAGAGATCACAAGTAGGCAGAGAGGCAGGCAGAGAGAGAGAGAGAGAGAGAGAGGAGGAGGCAGGCTCCCCGCTGAGCAGAGACCCCCGATGCGGGGCTCAATCCCAGGACCCTGGGATCATGACCTCGGCCGAAGGCCGAGGCTTTAACCCATTGAGCCATCCAGGCACCCCTGTCCTAAGAGTTTTAAATGAACTGATTTATTTATTACTCAAAATGGCCCTATGAAGTAGAGGCTATTTAAATAATCCCACTCTCCAGATGAGAAAAGTGAGGCACATGCTGGTTACATAGCTTTAATGGCACGTAGATAGGGAGTAGCTGGATTCAAGCTCAGGCAGTCAAATACCCCTCCTACCAGAAACTTTAACATAGGAGCTTCATGTCTCAGTCTTTGTCTCTGCCTCTGCCTCTGTCTCTCTCTTCCATACCCACATCCATGGGATCTGAAAGCCCTTACTCTACTGGTTCTTTCAAATGCAATTACAATACCCACTTACGTCAAAGATTAAGAAATTGGGGTTGGGATGATCCGGTAAGCCGTCTTCAGAAGGGGGTTTTGGTACTTAAATCCCACTGGGGAGGAGAGGTCATTCTCTACCATACATTCTCAGAGGACCACCACTGTACACGGGAGACTTCCCAGGAGAGAAGAGACCACGAGAAGGGGGAGGGTCAGACGGAGAAGCGGACTCCCCACTGAGCAAAGAACCTCATACCAACCCAAGGAGTCCCAAGGTCTGGGATTCCAGGACCTTGACCTGAGCCAAAGGCAGACGCTTAACCAACTGAGCCACCTAGGCGTCCCCAGAAGATCTTATCTAAAATAGAAATCTGGTTGAGCTCTTCTTCTGGTTCTTTCCAATGGCCTTTGCTGAGCCTGGGGTCCACTTATCCTTCACGAGCTGGCTTTCTTGATGGTACTAGTAATGTGGCATGTCAGACCCTTTTGGAATGGCCTGAGCTGCTAGCAACAGAAAACCCAATTAAAAAACAACTTTGCCAAATAGAGCTTATTTCTAAGTTTTTTTCATTCTCTGCCCACTGAGGGTCTAGAAGACGGCTCTAGTGGTGGCCCATGACGTCAACCACTCAACTCTTCTCTCAGTCCTGGCATCTTTTCTTGTTGACCTGTGGCCTTATGGTTTCCAAATAGTGTCTACACCGCCTCCAGGCACTTTCTTCCCATTCTGGTGTGAAGGCGGAGGGGCTCTGTCTTTTTATTTGGGAAAGGAAACCTTCTCCAAGAGAGTTCTCACAGCTGTGAAGCCAGAATTGGGTCACATATCTATACACTTGAGCCCATTTTTGGCCAAAGGTAATGAGCTGACCAGGGCGGGTATACACCTATAGGGATGTGTCCCCTGGGACAGGGGAAGGTCTCCCTCTCCCCAAGATCAAGGGAACCCCGAGTTCAGCTGCCTGAGCAAGAAAAAAAGTGGGAAGGGTTGGGGAAGCAGCAGGTAGGGTCTGCTACACGTCTCCTTCCCCTTTCCTCTCCTCCCCTAATCATCTCTGCCTCATGCACCCCCACGGCTCTCCACATGCTTGGCTAGGGAAAAGACGGCGTAGAAGCTGCATTCCCATCAGCCGGGTAGCACCTTGGAATGTGAGTACAGGGAAGGGAGGGACCCCCTTCTGCTGTGCTCCCCACCTTATTCCCAGAGCTTAACACGTGCCTGATGCCTTGAAGGCACCCAGTAAATACCAGAGTGAATGGGTGAATGGATCCTGGCCCTGAGCCTATGGGCCTTGGCCACTCTCTCAGGAATCAGCCTGGGAAGATCAGGCCTTTTGCTGCCACTGGCCCCTGCAGGTCATGTGTGTATGTGTGTGTGTGTGTGTGTGTGTGTGTGTACATGCACGTGTGTGTGCGTGTATGCGTGCGTGAGCATGTGAGTGTGTGCGTGCATGCACGCTTACGGCTCCTCCCTGCCTCAGATTGAATTACTTAGAAACAGGCCTGCGCCAACCTGGCAGAGGCTGTGTTTAACACAACAGTTTCCACAATTTCCCAAATTCTTTTGATTTGGCAAAATCCAAAAATAAAACAAAGTGCCCCCTCCCCGTCTTCTGCTCAGTATGTCTCTGGAGCCCTGTGCCCTGCTCGAGCAATGGGTTCCGCATGTTTGGGGTATATCTCCAGAGCCTACTAATCTGTCTTCCCTCTCTGCACATGCGTCTACCCTGGACATGACCTTCTTCCTGGCCTCTCCCTGGAACTTGGGCTGCAGATCCGGGCCTCAGTGCTCCCAGGGTGCTCAGGGCCTCTGTTCTGCGTGGACGCACTCCCATCCCAACCCCAGGGTTTCCCCCTCCAGGACATCTGTTGATGTAACTCTTTGACAGAGGAGTTGAGGGCATATTCCTTCTTCAATAATCCGACTGACCCTAAGATGGATGCTACTAAAAGGTCTCCAGCCTCTGGACTCTTAGTAAGTAGTGTGTGGTTGGCTCACTTCATGTAATTTGATTCTTAGACATGGGATGTGTGAGCTTTTATCACTATTTTCTCACATGTATCTAGGATTTCATGCAAATGAATTTGTGAGCTCCCTATCTATCGAATTAGGGGGTTAGATTAGATTCTAAAGCTTCTTCTAATGTTGACTAGGTAGAATAGCAAGTGAATTATTTTTAAGCAGAGGCTCAGAGGGGTTAAGGAAGAGGCTTAAGGTCACACAGCAACTCAGTAGCAGAATCAAAGCCTGAACTGAATCTTAATCTGGTGGGTGTCCTGACACCCTGCCTTTCATGCTAGTTCCTCCATGAATGCCCAGTGGATCTAGGCACAGAATTGTCTCTCTCCAGGAAGTTTCCACCCCTCCTCCAGCCCCTAAACTGTTAGCCAGGCAGGGTATGGTCTCCAGCCAATGTTGCGGTGACAGATGTCATGTGGATGGGCTCTGATGACAAACAGCATCTGGAACTTGGAGCCTGGTGTAGGCAATGGCTTGAAACTCCCTCCTCACCCCCACCTTCCCACTCCAGGCCTCCTCTGTGTTCATTAAAGCGATCCCTTTCTCATTGCCTGGTGTTTTCAAATGTGTGAGCAAACACAAATACAGTACTCTACGGCTAAGGAAGGAAACAGCCAAAGGCTGGGTATTGAGAGACGAGGGTTTAAGGCCTGGCGTGGCCACTTGCTACATGTGGAGTTTTCTCATATCTCTTTGTCTTTCAAGATCTCAACATTTTCCTCTGTAAAATTGGTGTGGGGGGTATTGGACTAAATGGCCTTGAGGATCCCTTATATCCCTAATTGGCTATAGTCTGTGTTTGTGATGGTCTTTAGTGTAGAAATGGCACAGATGTATGTGGCATCAGGAGCGGGACATTGTGCATGCTGTTTGGAAACTTGGAAACACAGAAAGAGTCTACGAGGCACAGTCTGTGTGTAAGGACTACAGCAGCGTTGCTGGAGTGGACCCTAGAAGAACCAGCAGTTACGGAGTCCTGGCAGGACACCCAGCCATGAGCGGCAGCCATGCTCTTAGCCACGGGGTTCCGTTGCCTCTACATGGCATACTGATAGCGAATGTGCCTCTGTGGGTCGTCCACCACAGTACTTTGGAGTCGTCTTCTGGATGTGGGCTCTCTGTGGGCTTTAATATGAGGTAAAGCCTGGTGTTTCAGTTCGCCAACATTGGGTCATGCTGCATTTACGACTCCTGCTCGGCCTCGCCAGGATCAGTTGTTTAAAACAAGAAAGACCGATTTTATTTATTTTTAAATTTTGTTTATGTATTTTTATTATTGTGTTCAGTTAGCCAACATAGAGGACATCATTAATTTTTGATGTACTGTTCAACGATTCATCAGTTGTGTGTAACACCCAGGGCTCATCACCACACGAGCCCTCCTTAATACCCATCACCCTGTTACCCCATCCCCCAACCCCCCTCCCTTCCATAACCCTCAGTTTGTTTCCCTTAAGTCCAGAGTCTCTCATGGTTTGTCTCCCTGTCTGAGTTCTTCCCATTCAGTTTTCCCTCCCTTCCCCTGTGGTCCTCCGCACTATTCCTTATGCCCCACATATGAGTGAAACCATAGGATGATTGTCTTTCTCTGCTTGACTTATTTCACTTAGCATAATCCCCTCCAGTTCCATCCATGTCAATGCCAAGGGCGGGTATTCATCCTTTCTGATGGCTGAGTACTATTCTGTTTTCGTATAGGAACCACGTCTTCTTTACCCATTAATTTCTCTCTCGTACTGCATGTCTGGCGTGGCTCTGTGCATACTCATCATTTATTGTCTCACAGTTTCTGTGGGTCAGGAGGAATTCAGGAGTGACTTAGCTGGGTGATTCTGGCCCCAGCTCTCTCATGAGGCTGTAGTCAGGATTTACGAGTGGGAGGCATCATCCTCTGAGGGCTTGCCCAGGGCTGGGGTATACACTTCCTAGATGGCCCTCTCACGTGGGTGCTGGCAGCTGCCTCGTGTGGGCATGGCCTTGACGGGTGGCTTGAATGTCCCCATGACATTTTATCTGGCTTTTCTCCGAGCAAAGGATCTAAAGGGGAATGAGCAAGCAGGTGCCTTTTATGACCCAGCACTCAAAACTATCTATATCACTTCTACCACTTTCTTCTGTTCATTAAAATTGAGTCACTAAGTCTAGCTTACACTCAAGGGGAGGGAAATCGGTTTTCAATCCTTGAGGGGATGAGTGTTAAAGAAACTGTGGACATTCACAAAACAGCACAGTTCACTGTCTGGCCACAACTTTTTATGTTCTTCTTGTATACAAAATACACTCACTCCTTCCCAAGGTCCCCAGGATATCTTGCCACCTAGAGCACCGGTCTGAATTCCAGAATCGTGTCATCTAAATCTGAAGGCTCTGAGGATCCCGAGGTGTCATCCCTTCAGTTCAGCTCCTTAAGTATAGTTCCTCTCAAAGATAAAGACCTGTGGTGTGGATGCACTCACGCAACGTATAATGACGGGGCCGGCAAAGGATAACCACTATAGACCCATCTGTCCCAAAGTTAGGGGGAAACGGGAGGTACGCAGGACTCACCGGTCCATTGGCAAGCCTGAAGCACAGCTGGACAAATGTTGGAAGTTCTTTGACTAAGACTCGGTCTTCCTTCTGACTGGGAGCTATTCTCCCTGGCTCTTTGCCCTTCCCTCTGGGGTCGTGGTTCTTCCTCTGAGTCATCCTTGCCTTTCCGTGAAAGGTAGTCTTGTTTGCAGCTGCGTAGTTTTCTTAGACTGTTTCCTGCCGGATTCTGGAGGGAGGGGTGCACGGGTCCTTTTCATTTCGCAGGGTTTTCTGTCCCTTTCAGTCTCGGCTGGCTGTGTTCCTACAAATACCATCACCTTAAAGACTTTCTGAACAATATTGGGTTCACTCCATTACACAAAGGCCACACCCAGAAATCTCTTTGAGATAAGCCTGTGGGTTTCTGCTGAAATAGCTAAGACAACATCCGTAAGCTTCTTAGAAGCTCTGTTGTTTAATGAAGAGTACCTGGGAGGCACATATTTCTACTTTTTAGGGGGATTTTTTGTCTGACTGAACAGCCCTCTGAGCTACCACCTTAGAGCTTCCTGAAGGCTTTACAAAGGGCTTTATTGCCACTCCCTTGGCTTCATCTTCTGCATGTTTTCCTTGCAGTTCCCTGGAACTGATCATTGTGAGGAAGACATTTCTTTCTCTCTCTCTCTCTCTCTCTCTTTTTTTGAAACTAGGCTCCACGCCCAATGTGGGGCTTCAACTCATGACCCTGAGATCAAGAGTCCTGTGCTCTACCAACTGAGCCACGCAGGCATCCCTGGAAGACATTTCTTAATGTTAGCAGTGTTTGCCATCCTGAGAGGTTGAAAAATTTCAAGACTATTGAGCCCTGGTTCTTTCATTGCTTAGTGGTTTTTTTCTTGAGCCTGTCTGTCTCCTCTCACTCTTTATTATAAACAACAAGAAGAAACCAGGTGGCAACTTGACACATAGCTTAGAAATCTCCTGAGCTAGGTCCCGTTCATTAGGTACGTTTTCTTTCCACATACCTGTGGGTGACAGCATTGCAAAACCTTCTGCCACTATACATCAAGGATCCCCCATTCTTCCACCTTCCAGTAAGATTTTCCTCACTCTCCTGTATGCCCTCACCTTCAGCCTCCTCAAAGGTCATCATGCTTCTGAAAACAGTTTTGTCAAAGCTCTTCAAGCTTTCACTAAAACTCTCCTCAGAATCCTTCCAACCTTATGCTTCCTGCTTGATTCTAAAGCCTCTCCTGCATTTCTTTTATGGCAACATCTCACTTCTGGTACTAAAATATGCAGTGATTATCTTTTGCCATATAAAAAATTACCCCAAACTTCACAGTATAAAACAACATTTTTTTAATCTCACTAGTTTATAAAGGCCAGGTATCCAGAAACAGCTTGATCTGATGGTTCTGTCCCAGTGCCTCTAATGAGGTCTCTCAGAGTCTCTCGGGCTGGAGGAACCACTTCCAAGATGGCTCATTCACATGGATGTCGGTTCAAGGCATCAGTGCCTCACCACATGGACTTCTCTACAGATTTACTAAAGAGTTCTCATAACATGGCAGCTGGCTTCCCCTGGACTGAGTGATTCAGAGAGAGAGAGAGAGAGAGAGAGCAGGGAGGAAACTGCTGTGCCTTAGAAGTGACAGGTCATACTTCTGTCACATTCTGTTAGTCACACAGACCAACCCTGCTACAATGTGGGAGGGGACTACCCAGAGGTGTGAATACCAGGAAGTGGGGGATCATTGGGAGCCATCTTGAAGCTGGCTACCCTGTACCTCTGTTGAATCATCTCTCTGGGTAAGCAAAATACTGTTGTGTGTTGCACTATGAGAAGGGGAGGGAGGTCAATTTTTGTTATGCTTTGTGACGGAAGCCCTAACTTCATATACAATTTCAGCAACATTAGTTCTTTTTGTATTTACTCAAATAATCTGTCATTTCCTGAGATCTAGGCATGAGACTATGAGGGAGGCTGGCCTGGAGACAAATCCAGGCAGATGCTATGCTAGTCAGAACCACCCTTCCTCTGAACATGAGGATTTGTTTAGGCTCTGCTCCGCTGCCCAACTCCCTGTTCTCTTAGGGTGAGTTATTTCTTACAAGTCCCCCTCAGCTTCTCCTGTAAATAAGTAAACTCTTGGTAAGATTCCAGAACATCTCAGAGACAGGTCAGAGTCCCTAGCTAACACGTGTAGCCTCAGCTTAGGCTGAAACATTACTGAAAAAGTCAAGAATCGGGATAATGTAAGGTAACCTAGGAATGAAAGAGAGGCAGAAACTGTCCTGGAAAATTTCTACACAGACCCAAGATGGGGCTCTGACCTATGGGTTCAGAAGCCATGACATCCACAGTTAGCCGATACGATAAGAATCCATTCTGGCAGCAAAGATTTGGATAAGATTCTCTGGGCCGCCCTATATTGATCCCCCACACCTGTATCCATTCCTCGGGTCCTTGTTCCTCTGTGACCTCCTTTCCCAGACTTAAGGTTTCTGATTTCTTTCTCAGCACAGTCCTTTCTTTCTGGAATAATCCTAGGTAGTCTTTGTGAGTGAATACACCTATGAGTGATCCCGTGGCTCACTTTTGGTGAGATTTTTTGGATCTTGACCCAATTTTACTATGCACCATGACGAAACCTGATTACCTTCTACCATTTTGGCCTCAGATTGCCTCTCTACCTGCACCTGTATGGCATAAAAAATCTAAAAAATTTCTAGATGTTCTGAAGAAATCATAACTCAAAATTTACTCTCCCTGGGGAGTTGAGCACTGTTGTCCTGAGACATGTTATGGAATTTTCTGAGTAGCGCTGACGTGACTTAATTGGAAAGTATTCTGTCTAGCACATGTGTATCAGGTGTGAAGAACCTGCCAGTTGTCATCAGAAAGACCAGTCACTATCTGCTTTTACTGAGTTCCCTGGAAGTGACTGCAGGAGTGTGTAGATGTCTGGGCCACCGAAACTCTTTGGATTTTTAATACCGTAGCTAAGATACTGGATAGCCCAAAGGCGTAGGAAGCATGTTCATCTCTATTTCTCTCCTTTTTTTTTCCTCTCCTGAAAATAGGGATTTCAACTAGAAGGAATCAGGGTTCTTTCGAGTTAGAGAAATAAACCAGGGTTTGTTGCCTGGGACCATGGTTCATGATAACAGAAGGATGACCTAGGTGTGGAGTGTCTGTCATAAAAACCAAGAAGAACATGTACAAAGGAGATTTGCCTACCTGAATTATTTTAAATTAAAGGAGGAAAAAAAAATCTCAGATAAAATGGTGTAAGTGGTATGAATGAATGAAAAAAAAAATCCTTATGTCCTGAACCAGAAGTCATCTTAAGAAACACATTGTTTTGGAGTGCCTGGGTGATTCAGTCAGTTAAACATCAGGTCATGGTCTCGGGGTCCTGGGATAGAGTCTCATGTTGGGCTTTCTTCTCAGTGGGCAGTCTACTTCTCCCTTTCCCTCTGCTGCCTCCCCCACCCCCACTCATGGTCTCTTTAACATAAAGAAATAAAAAATCTTTAAAAAAAAAAAAGAAAGGTATTGTTTTATTCAGGAAAATGCCCAGATAAGCAGTTTGGGATTGAAGGTGTGACCCCATAGAGACAAAACA
Source organism: Mustela nigripes (assembly GCF_022355385.1). Classification (NCBI taxonomy): domain Eukaryota; kingdom Metazoa; phylum Chordata; class Mammalia; order Carnivora; family Mustelidae; genus Mustela; species Mustela nigripes. Next base: position 30,671,314 of record NC_081572.1, on the reverse strand, counting down.
GCATGAGTCAAGGGGAAAAAAAGAACAATCTAAAACTGTTAATGGAGAGCAAAAATTGGTGGCAAGTGAGAGAGAGCCTGGAAGAGAGTAGAAGGTAGAGAAGATGAGGTAAAGCATCATGGCAGGGCAGATGAAGGAAGGTTGCTCTGTGCTCATTTGAAGTTGTGTTTCTACTGTGCTCATAAATGTCTCGTGTGAGTGCTGTCTTGTAGAAACCAAGGATAAGAACTTGGCTTTACCCCTTGGGTCCATGTGACATGGCAAGGGAAAGATGCAGACAAGAAGGTAGGATGATCCATAAACTGAAGGCACAAGGCATGAGCTCAGAGCCAGCATCTTAGGCAGAAGCAAGAGGAAGCAGAGGTACAGACAGGGAAGCAGAGATGCTTAGAAGCCTGTGCTTCAGCACAAAGGGAGATAAAGCAAATTCGACAGGTGACAGGAAGAGGCAAATGTAATTTCAGAGAGGATACCCCCTGATGGGATGGCACTTGTCTGGCAGTGAAAGGATGCTGAAGGTTCTTTTCTTTCTTTCATTTTTAATTTATTTATTGGAGAGAGAGAATAAGTGAAGAGGAGAGGCAGGAGGAGAGGGAGAAGCAGGCTTCCTGCTCAGCAGGGAGCCTGACACAGAGCTTGATCCCAGGAACCTGGGATCATGACTTGAGCTGAAGGCAGCCGTCCAACCAACTGAACCTCCCAGATGCCCCAAGAAGTAGAAATTCTAATAAAGACAGGGAGGAGTGGCCCAGTGTATGCAATGAGTGGGAAAACAGATTAACAAGGGTGGTCAGAGTAGAAAATTTGGGTGATGAAATAATAAAAATAATAATGATTTCTGTTAACATTTGTTGTGGGTTTTTTTTTTTTTTTCCTCTCTTGGTAGGCGCCATCAAAGCATTTTGCATGCAATGTCTCATTTAAATTTCATTGCAATCTTAAAAGGAAAGGCTATTATTTTTCCATATTATAGACGGAAAAACCAATGATCAGAAAGGTCAAGGAAATTGTCCAAGGCCACCCACATAGAAAATGGAGGGAGAATCCAGACCTGAGAAGTCTACAGGGTTTACACTCTAATGGACATATGAACCTGGACTAGCCAGAAGGGAAAGGTGTTTTTTTTGTTTTGTTTTGGATTTTTTTTAAGATTTTTTTTTTAATTATTACACACACACACACACACACACACACACACACAGCACAGCAGGGGAGTAGCAAGCAGATGGAGAGGGAGAAGAAGGCTCACCGAACAGGGAGACTGATGCAAGGGCTTGATCCCAGGACCCGAGATGATGACCTGAGCCCAAAGAAGATGCTTAATGACTGAGCCACCCAGGTGCCCCAGTACAGGTGTTTTAAAAAGAATTCTGGTTCCTTCTCTAGCACAAATACAAAGGCAAAGAAATCAGAAGGACTGCCAACTTACCAGTCATTTGCTGGGGGTGTGGGTCTTAGTATCCTTAATGTCCAAAGTCTGACAAAAGCCTTTGCACTTTGCAGAGCTAATATCATCATCTCTGAAAAGACTAAGGAGATAAGGAAGAAAACTGTCCCTTCGCATTTTGTGCACAGGGGGATGAACTTGCTGATCTTATGAGTGTTATGGAAACCTTGGGAAAAAGAGCTTATGTCATCTTGGAAGCTGTGATCGTGAAGGAGGAGGACGCTGGCCACAGTTAAACATGTGCCCCCAGACACTGGGAGGGTAAACATATTAGTCAGAACACTTTCACTGGCAGTTGAAGGAAGAGAGACATTGGCCCTTGCAACTGGGAAGCTGCTGGTTCTGTTCAGGATTTCAAACAAGGCAACTAGGACTACTTTCTCTCTTTTGTCTCATCCTTTAGTTACCCCAACCCCCTTTTATTTTTTTGCATCTGTAGACAGGAGGGAAGGTAGCCGTTTATAAATTCAGATTTGTATCTTCCTAGTTTATCTACCCAGATTGGAAAAATGCCTTTTATCTTTCTCAATCTCTCTTTTTCAACCAAAGCAAGATGTTTAATTGGCCCTGCTGGGCCTCATGCCCACGTTTGCACTAATCACGACTGCAAGGTGGATCCCATACTATGGCTGACCCGGCCCTGGTCAGGTCACCCAGCAGTCGAGGTTGGGTTGGATATGGTATGTGGGGAGCCGCTCCACAAAGGAAATACAGTCCCTGGGACAACAGTAGTGATGTCCAACACAGCACATTCTAAATGTTCATAGAAAAGTTGGTCTAGTAGACAATGATGTCATCAAGAAAGGAAGAATGTTCCTAGAAAAACCATTATAGCACTATAGTCAGAATTGATCCCAATGACGAGAAAAGCCAAGAGGGTGCAGGGAAGTGACCAAAACTATACTGGAGCCATGCTGGGTGCTCTAGGGTGGGCTCTGGCTTTAAAGACATATAACCAGCAGGACCCTGAAGCTGAGTGCCAAAGAGTAGAATGGGTCTGTGGGAAGAGTGATGGTGAGGCTAAGGTTTAGAATAAGCTCAGATTTGAAGAGGGGGACATTCAGGGGTGCCTGGGTGGCTCAGTTGGTTGAGCATTCCACTCTTGGTTTCGGCTCAGGTCATGATCTCAGAGTCGTGAGATATCCTGTGTTGGGCTCCACGGTCAGTGGGAAGTCGCTTCAGAGTCTCTCTCTCTTTGTCCCTACTCCTGCTCACTCTCTCTCTCTCTCTCAAATAAATAAATCAATCTTAAAAAAAATAATAAAGAAGGAAACATTCTAAGATCAACAAAAGGCCTTTGGACTCTGTTTGTAAAAGAAAAACAGGGCAAGTATAGACCCATTGTTTGGGCAAAAGGAAATAATATTATTTAAAAAGGCAAAGTATAATGGAAGTTGAAAATCTGTCAAATCAAAAAGGGCAGAACAAACAATACATAGAGATTTGAAGCCAAGAACAAGCAATATATAGAGATTTGAATCCAGTTCCATGGTCACTTCTTCTCACCTTGTTGGAAGATGGGTGATTTTTTTTTAAGTGTGGGTATCCCCCCACCATGTCTGAGAGGAAATTCTGAGTAGTCAAACAATCCCTGTGGTTCCTTTCCCCTCATCACTGATTGGTTTAATGACAGGTAAGAGACTTAATTCTGACCAATGAGAGGTGGGAACAGGTTTATCAGGATTTCTGAAAATGTGTCTCGTTTCTGAAAAGAGATATGGAAAGAACAAGCCTTCTTTCACTGCTGGGCATTGTTTCATAGGCATAGGCTCATTGGAAATGCAAAACCACCCTGTGACCATGAGGGAATCAAATAGACACTCTGAAGATGGCCACATAGGTTAGAAAGGTATCCTTTTTTTTTTTTTTTTTTTGATTTGATTTATTTATTTGACAGACAGAAGTCACAAGTAGGCAGAGAGGCAGGCTGAGAGAGTGGGGGAGGCAGGCTCCCTGCCAAGTAGAGAGCCCGATGCGGGGCTTGATCCCAAGACCCTGGGATCATGACCTGAGCCGAAGGCAGAGGCTTGAACCCATTGAACCACCCAGGCGCCTCTAGAAAGGTATCCTTGAAGATGAAACCGAACTACTGAAGCAACCAATCCCAAAGGCCCTCTACTTAGCACTTCTTATTTTATGGGATAATCAAATTTTCCCTATTGGCTAAGCCAATGAAACCTGGGTTTTCCGCTTCTGCTGCCCAGGGCGTCCTGACAGGCTCAGAGCTCGAGAAAGATGAGAAGATTAGATAGGAAGGGGACAAGGAGCTGATTCAAATGGGTCTAATATCTGACCCAGTGACTCACATCCCGAGGTGTGGAAAGAACTTTCCGGTGAGGATGGGGGGGCCACTGTCAATGACTTTTAAGTAATTTTGTGGAGAATAGAAGGTGGTGCCAGGATCAGGAACTGGGCAGAGATTATCCTGATTTTTATAAAGGGGAAGAAAGATTGTTTCTGGAAACTCTAGACAAGTAAGTTTGAGGTAGATCCTTGACAACAGGGAAGCAGGACAGATTAAGAAGCAGATGGTGGGTGAGCATTTAGGAAGGAATGCGGTGGTCAGTTAAAAGCAAAATGACTTCACTGAGCACAGCTGATTCCAAACTAACCTCATTTCCTCTCTTGATAAGGTTACTATGTTTGTGAATCAGGTGTATGCCATAAACATTGTAGGTCTTGATTTCAGCTTAGGGTTAACAGTTCCTCTCATGGTTTCCTTGTGGCTAACATGGTGACATGTGGGTTGGATGGGAGTCGTGGTTTTATGTATTTGCAGCTGGCTCAACAGCTGAATCCAAAGAGTGTTGAGTATTGGATGGATGTCACAGCCCATTGCTAAATTCAGTTGGGGTGGTAGGGAGAGAAGTCATACATTGGCCTGAGCTTGCCTGGGAGCGGAAGTCTGACACTCTGGGTGCAACAGCCCCAGGAAGGGCAGGACAAGTGCCAACAACGCCTGAACCTGTTGCCCAGGGACCATGGGTGAAGCTGAGAGGTTCAGGTAGATACTGGATGGGGCAAGAATGAAAAGAAGGGTCATGAGGAAGACCTAGAGAGGGAGATGTGTATAAAGAGGTTGGTTTCAGGAGGGAGGGATGAGAAGGCAGAAGCAGATGGGGAGGCAGAGGGAGAATAAGGCAGTCCCATGAGTGCCCATGTATACACCCCTGCTCTATGTTGCTCTTCATTCTTGGAGGGGCCCTGTGCAACTCACGACAATGGTTGTCAACCTCCAGAGAGGTTCCTTGTGGAGTGCCAAGGGCTCTATCCTTGATCTTGTCTGATTTATCACTAGATGAAAACTCAGCAGGCGTACTGATCAAAGGTATAGAGGTCACAAATCTGGGAGGGAGAGTTAATACCAGAGGTGACAGAATGAGGACCCGGAGTGATCCTGACAGGTTGGAATGCTGGGTCAAAAACAATAAGATACAATTTAACGGGCCTAAATGTAAAGTCTGGCATTTACGTGCAAAAAACAAATGGCAAAAACATAGAGTGGGGGAGATTGCCTTGGCAGGAAATCATGTGAAAAATATCTGAGGATTTTAAATGACCACCAGCTCAGAATAAGCCAACAGTGTGATGTGATTGTTAACAATCCAACACAATGTTGAGCTAGAAGAATGAATAGAAATCCAGTACTCTTGGGAATGAGGGGTCTCATTACATTCTTGGTCAGATGACACCTGGGGTATCATGTTCACTTTTGGGCACGAGATTTTGAAAAGAGCATTGACAAATTAGAGGGTACTCGAAGATGGGATAAGATGGCGAAGTTTCCAGAAATTATTTGATGTGAGGAGAGGTTGAAGGATCAGAGAACATTCTGCCTGGAGAAACAAAAACAAGAGGATCTGTGAGAGATGCACGTCACCGAGGAATAATTTGGTCCATTCTCTGAGGTAGGACGAAAACTAAAGAATGGAAGATAATTGGGAAGCCCATTTACATTCAGATAAAGAGACCTTTCCCAGTTATTGTAATCTAGAGGAATAATGACCATTGTATAACACAAGTTTCAAAAACACGAGTTCATTGGTCAGGTGAGCTCTTGTTTCCACGCCATAGATAGTAAGAATCATTGTTTGAAATGATCAAGGAATTGTATACTGACCTAGCCTAAACTGTTCCCCTGGTAAATATTTGTTGAGTAAGTGAGGTCATAGAGAGGCTGAATGTCTTTCCAGAAGACACACAGATGGATGCCTGACTCCATGACGTGCCTTGCCTCAACTCCCAGATGCCATGGCTGCCTTGGGAAGCCGAGGTGTTCTTATCATTAAAGACCATGTGAACACTGGCTGGCGTGCATTAGAGGGGTTTCTGGCATCAGTCAACAGGGGTGGGGGGGAGGGCAGAGGACCTCAAAACCCCTTCCAATTCAGAGGTTTCATGCAGAATATTCCTAATCCAAGGAACACTAGCTTGCTGCTGGAGAATACATGCAGGGTGTGTATACTCTGTCTTCACACAGACCCAGCCAGCCCAAGGTCGATGCTATCTTCCCCTGGAACTCTTTTAGCAGCTCTCCCTATAGATCCCTATCTTGGGCGCGGCTGTGTATATCCAGGGTTTCTATATCCAGACACCCAGGGTAAAATTTACACAGACAAAGGCTCAGGGAAGATGGAATTTCAGCTCACCGAGCTGCCCGGGGTATGCTTTCAATTTCTGTTTTTGTTGCCAACCTCTCTAAAAAGTGTGAGTCTTCTTTGCTGCTTCAGTAAGGGAGGAGAGAGTCCTTGCCTGCAGAATGAGAATTTGCAAGAATGGAGGCCTGTGATCAACCTTAGGTGAATCCAAATACGGGCTCTTTCTATATGGACCCCCAGGATGGACCAAAGGAAATGTTTAGTCCTCTTCATTTCAGTATAAATTATGATATGCCTGGAAGGTTCTTCCCCGCCTTTAACAGCTGTGGGGGTTAGGTGATTGGGTTGAGGGTGATGAAATCGACAAAATTTACTGATGCTTGTGTTCAGTTCTCTCTCCTCTGAGAAAGGTGCAGAAGGAGCCTCTGGTGATTGGAGGGTCCCCGGGGCCACCACCTTGGGACTGGACCTGCACAGGCTCGGCTGCCCATCTTCCAGCCGGCTGTGCTAGTAAGTGGTGTCCACCGTCTCCACTAGGTGGAGAAAAAGAGCGGTTGAGAAATGTACAAAGCCCCAAATCAAAAACACAGTCCAAAGAGTAAAATCCAATTCTAAATGGAACTCGAAAACTTGAGAAGTAATTTAAGGGAACCACATTAAATACTAGAATGTTTAATGGGGCCCATGTGTCCTGAGCAGAGAAAGAGAGTGCGAGAAATGGAACAGAGGAAATCAGGGAGACAATATGTCTGTGTGACTTGTTCTAATTAGGGGCACAGCGCTGCTGAGGATCATTCATTATAATTTGGTTAAGTCTTCAGCATGGCCAAGGCACCTCTGCTGAGTGGTGGAAAACAAAGGGCTCTGTCGTAAACGGGGTGAGCCTCTCTCCGTTGGAGGTTAACGCCAGTCACTCGGGAGGGCCAGGGCTGTACATCACTCTCCTGCCAGCTTTTCTTTATGACTCCAGCGCTGGGCTCCAGCTAGCAGATGTCTGCACATTTCGGAGAGGAGAGGGAGGGGAGCAGGCGGAGGGCGGAGGCCCCCGGCGTTCATTGTCTCCAACTTGTCTGTCGCTTAATTCAGTATCTCTGTCTGCCGCTGGAGCGGGATGGGAAGGGAAGAGTTCAAAGGAGGAAATCAAAACAAGCCATAGATCAGAGCTTGGGAGTGATATGTGTGGCACCCAGAAATCACCGGCACTCCTCTGGCTCGGCTTTGAAATGGGGATGCCGGCAGTGATTTAGTGGGCCGCACCGGCGCTCCCGCCAGCAGCACGTGGACCGCTTACTGGGGGGTTATTTTTTAAAAAGAGGAAGATAGCCAGACGCTCGAAGGGGTCCGGGTGGTGTGGGGTCAGGTTCAGATTTGTCCCAGGTCAGAGGGCTTCCTTCTCGTTCCCAGCTAGAGGGGATGTGGGGGTGGTCTGAAGGACCTGAGACGAGGCTGACGCCCCACCCCCGGCACCTGTGCTTTGGGTTTTGGACACCACAGCTCCAGCCATTTGGCATGGGTGCCCTACCTAGACCTCCCGCCAAGCTCTCAAAGTTGGGAGGATGCCGTTTCTGTGCTTTCTGCTCTTTTCTTGTAACCCATCACCTAGCCAACCAGGTGACTTGCTGGGGCATGGACAGGGCTTCTGCTAGCCTCTAGGGCACCTTTAGGGGCGCGGCAGCCCCTGCAGGTAAGGGCAGAGCTTTGGCCCCTGGAGGGTGCTTTCTTCTGACTCCATATAGAGCTTTGAGCTCAGCACTCAGCTTGTCAATCAAAACACAGGTTGAATTCCCCCCGCCCACTGCCCCCCACCCCCAGGTGTCTCTGCCAAGAACAAACTGCATCTCCTTAGTCACCAGCTGGGGTGTGGACAGACCACCAGTCCAGCGCACCATCCCAGCCATGCTTGTGGGGTCGGTTCCAGATTAATTCTATAAACCTTCCTGGTGTGAGATCCTGTTGGGTGTTCATTGGGTCAGTTTTATTCTGGTGAGGAAGAGCTGCATTTAGTGAAGAGCTGCATTTAGGAAGAGCTGCATTTCCTGGTTCTCACCCTTAGGTGGGGGTTTGCCTGCAGTTGGATGCTACTGACCACAGTGGGGACCAAGGGAGAGAGTGGGTGAGTTTTACTGTGACTAGTAAAAAAATAAAGGCACCAAACTCTTAAAAGTAGAGCGAATGCTCCCCTCCATGTCTCTGACTCCCCAGTTGGGCTAGATACCTCTCCTCTGTGTTGCGTATTTGTCTGTTCACTTGCCCAACGCCCCCACTGGGCTGTAAACTCTGGATGAGCAGGGGCTGTGTGGCTCCTCTTCACTGTTAAAGCCTGGTGCCCTCCACGGTGCTGGGTTCAGCAAGTCCTTGCCTTTTCACGTGCAAAGGAAAGCACATTCTCCTGCCCGGGCTCTGATTGCTGTGTAATTCTAACTTAATTTATGGATCATTTATTGAGCATCTGTTATGTGGGCACTGTGCCATGTGCCCGGGTTAGAAAGATTATTGAAATCACTGCCTAACCTTAGAGAGTTCACACTCAAGGGTAAAGTAGGCTGAGAGCAGTAGGGAGAGCAGACAAGGATGCTGCTATGTTGCAATGTGGTTAAGTCCAAGAATGCTTATGCACTAGCTACCGTAAGGTCCCCAATGAGGGACTGATCCAGCTTGAGGACTCTGGCTTCATCCCTGAAGGGCCTTTGTTTGGTCTGATTCCATGTTCAAGCAGAGAGGTATCCTGCCTGGAAAATGGTGCTAAGTACTGTTTTGCTACATCAGCCGGACACAAAGAACCCAAATGCCCTGATACCATAGGACTTGTCTGTGTTCTCTGCAGACTCTCAGGGTTCTTTGTTAACAAAACCAAAAGTGACTCTGGTTCTCAAAAGGCAAACCAGAACATAAACTGCTGGGTGCTGGATTAGCTAGAAATCCTGATTCACAAATATCTCTGGGGAGGAACAGGGTAAGTGTTTTCCTGGCACTCCAGGTGAGTGTCAACAGGAAGACTTTAACTGTTCCATATTCCCATCTCTCAAGCCTCTGGTTGGTCCTATTGTGAACATGTGCTGAATGAAGAGGAGAATGAAGGCATGAACACCAGTGTGTGCTCCCATATAACTGCATGCAGGACTGCCTGGGGCACGAGGAACAGAGGATGGGAGTGAGGAGTTCTGTGCTCAAGTTCACCCTCATCTGCCTGACCTTGACCCAGTTATTTTGAACCTCAGAATCTCGATCTTCTCTTCTGCCAAGTAGGGGGATTTAAACAGAGGAGGTGGGGTCCATCAAGGAAGTGTTCATAGAGGAAATAAGCACTGACCTCTGTCCTAGCTGAAAGCCTCCTGGCCAGGGGAGGCCAGGACAGCATCTTGTCGGGGTGTAGCAAGCCAGACCCACTCAGAGCCTTTCCGGACAGACATGCTGACCACGAATCATCATGAGCAGCCTTCATCTGATCTGACTTCATGTCTCTTCCCTGAGAGTGTAAGGGATCCATTCACATAGTCCTCTAACATTTACTACTGTATGCCGGGCACAATGCTGGGCATGGAGGAAACAGTATGAGAAAGATAATGTCTCTATCCTGCGCAAAACCACAGACCCTGGAATGAGACAGTTATGTCAACAGATAAGCAAGAACTTTCACATATTTGCTTGTCACTTGTTGCATCCCATTGTGAAATGCTCCAGGATAGGTAGAGCAGAGGGGAGTGGAGAGCACCAGCTCCGAAGTCAGGGTCTCTAGGTTCACAGCATCCCCTCCTGGTGCTGACTGAACTTGAGCAATACACATTCATCTCTATGAACCTTGGTTACTTCGTAAATGGGAGCTAATAGCTATGTCTCCTTCAAAGGGTTGATGTGAACATTAAATCGGATAATGCATGAAAGATACCTAGTATGCAATAAATGCTCAACAAATCTTAGCAAATATTTCTCTGTTCCCTCACTGCCTTTGCAGTACCTCCAAAGTTTCTCTGCAATCAAACGTTAGAGGGATGATTTCAGAAGTGAAGATTGCAAAGACATCTTGGAAAGGCACCAAGATTCCTGTAATTCTTGTAGCACTTAGAAATGATACTACATAATTAAGTTCCATAACTGTAGAGTAACTCTACAAACATTTATTGAGCGCCTACTCAGGCCCTATGCTACATAATGGGGATACAAAGAAGGGAAAAACCCTAAGACATATCCTCACTTGCTCTTAAGGAACTCAAGGTTCAGAAGGGAAGGCAATGAGCGAAGACACTGAATGGCTTGCTGTGGGTGCTATGATGGATATCTCTGTACCAATGGTGGGGATACCAAGAGAGAGTGACCAGGCTGCTGGAATAGGTTAGAGGGGGCTTAACAATGCAGAAATGCTGCGTCTGATTTGGGATGTACTGGGCCCCGACTCATCTATAGAATCGGAAGCTCCTACTTTTTATGCTTGCCTTGCAGCCAACCTGGTCCAGGAGACAGAGCACAGAAGTGGGAACCCCAGGAAGGTTGGATACTACTCTGAGCTCTTACAGAGACCTGCTGTGTGGCTTTAAGCAAGTCACTTTCCTTCTCTGGGCCTGTAGGAGATTGTTACCTAGTTGGCAGAAGCCTCAGATTAGATTCATTCATCTGTTATCCAAAAGTATTTATTAAGTTCCCATAGCTAGTTACCAGTGTAGGTGACTAGAAATTAATTCCATGAGAGAAATCTGGGGAAACAAGGTAACACCCCAGAGTTATTCCACCTAAGGTGGGAGGGAGCTGAACTATTTTTTAATTTAACATATAGGATATTATTTGTTTCAGGAGTACAGGTCTGTGATTCTTCAGTCTTACACAATTCACAGCACTCACCATAGTACGTACCCTCCCCAATGTCTATCACCCCACCACATCCCTCTCACCCACCTCCGCTCCAGACCTCAGTTTGTTTCCTGAGATTAAGAGCCTCTAATGGTTTGTCTCCCTTTCTGGTATCATCTTGTTTCATTTTTCCCTTCCTTCCCCTATGATCCTCTGTCTTATTTTTCAAATTCTTCATTTCAGTGAGATCATATGATAATTGTCTTTCTTTCATTGACTTTCTTTGCTCAGCATAATACCCTCTAGTTCCATCCATGTTGTTGCAAATTGCAAGATATCATTTCTTTTGATGGCTGCATAGTATTCCATTGTACATATATATACTACATCTTCTTTATCCATTTGTCTGTTGATGGACATCTGGGCTCTTTCCATAGTTTGGCTATTGTGGACATCACTGCTGTAAACATTGGGGTGCATGTGCCCCTTCAGATCACTACCTTTGTATCTTTAGGGGAAATACCCAGTAGTGCAATTGCTGGGTCATAGAGTACTCTATTTTCAACTTTTTGAGGAACCTCCATGGTTTTCCAGAGTGGCTGCACCAGCTTGCATTCCCACCAACAGTGTAGGACGTTGGCATCCTTGCCAACATCTATTATTTCCTGACTGGTTAATTATAGCCGTTCTGACTGGTGTGATGTGGTATCTCATTGTGGTTTTGATTTGTATTTCCCTGATGTCAAGTGACGCTGAGAACTTTTTTATGTGTTTGTTGGCCATTAGGATGTCTTCTTAGCAGAAATGTCTGTTCATGTCTTCTGCCCATTTCTTGATTGGATTATTTGTTCTTTGGGTGTTGAGTTTGATAGGTTCTTTATAGGTTTTCAATGCTAGCCCTTTATCTAATAAGTCATTTGCAAATGTCTTCTTCTATTATGTCAGTTGCCTTTTGGTTTTGTTGACTGTTTCCTTTTCTGTGCAAAAGCTTTTCATCTCGATGAAGTCTCTATAGTTCATTTTTGCCCTTGCTGCCCTTGCCTTTGGTGATATTTCTAGGAAGAAGTTGCTGTAGCTGAGGTTGAAGAGGGTGCTGCTTGTGTTCTCCTCAAGGATTTTGATGGATTCCTGTTTCACCTTGTGGTCTTTCATTGAGATCTTTCATTGAGATCTCACATTGAAATCCATTTTGAGTCTATTTTAGTGTGTGGTGTAAGGGAATGGTCCAGTTTTATTCTTCTGCATGTGGCTGTCCCATTTTCCCAACACCATTTGTTGAAGAGACTGTCTTTTTTCCACTGGGCATTCTTTCCTGCTTTGTTGAAGATTGGTTGACCATAGAGTTGAGGGTCCATTTCTGGGCTCTCTATTCTGTTCCATTGATCTATGTGTTTTTTTGCTGGTACCATACCATCTTAATGATTATAGCTTTGTAATAGAGCTTGAAGTCTGGAATTGTGATGCTGCCAGCTTTGGTTTTCTTTTTCAACATTCCTCTGGCTATTCAGGGTCTTTTCTGGCTCCATATAAATTTTAGGACTATTTCTTCCATTTCTTTGAAAAAAGTTGATGGTATTTTGATAAAGATTGCATTAAATGTGTAGATTGCTTTAAGTAGCATAGACATTTTCACAATATTTGTTCTTCCAATCCATGAGCATGGAACATTTTTCCATTTCTTTATATCTTCCTCAATTTCTTTCATGAGTACTCTAGAGTTTTCCGAGTACAGACTCTTTGCCTCTTTGTTTAGATTTATTCTTAGGTATCTTATGCTTTTGGGTACAATTTTAAATGGGATTAACTCCTTAATTTCTCCTTTTTTCTGTCTTGGCGTATAGAAATGCAACTGATTTCTGTGCATTGATTTTATATCCTGACACTTTACTGAATTCCTGTATGGGTTCTAGCAGTTTTGGAGTGAAGTCTTTCGGATTTTCCTCTTAAAGTATCATATCATCTGCAAAGAGTGAGGGTTTGACTTTTTCTTTGCCAATTCGATGCCTTTAATTTCTTTTTGTTGTCTGGTTGCTGAGGCTAGGGCTTCTAGTACTAAGTTGAAAAGCAGTGGTGATAGTGGATATCCCTGCTGTGTTCCTGAGTTCAGGGGGAAGGCTCTCAGTTTTCCCCCATTGATAATGATATTTGCTATGGGTTTTTCATAGATGGCTTTTATGATATTGAGGTATGTACTCTCTATCCCTATACTGTGAAGAGTTTTGATCAAGAAAGGATGCTGTACTTTGTCAAATGCTTTTTCAGCATCTATTGAGAGTGTCATTTAGTTTTTTTCTTTCTTTTATTAATATATTGTATAACATCGATTGATTTGTAGATGTTGAACCAACCTTGCAGCTCAGGAATAAATCCCACTTGGTCATGGTGAATAATACTTTTAATGTATTGTTGGATCCTATTGGCTAGTATTTTGGTGAGAATTTTTGCATCAGTGTTCATCAGGGCTATTAGTCTGTAATTCTCCTATTTTATGGGGTCTTTGTCTGGTTTGGGGATCAAGCTAATGCTGGATTCATAAAATGAGTTCAGAAGTTTCCCTTCCATTTCTATTTTTTGGACGTTTCAAGAGAACATGTATTAATTTTTCTTTAAATATTTGGTAGAATTCTCCAGGGAAGCTGTCTATCCCTTGGCTCTTGTTTTTTGGACTATTTTTGATGACTGCTTCAATCAGGGTCTGTTCAGGTTTTCCATTTCTTCCTGTTTCAGTTTTAGTGGTTTATATGTCTCTAGGAATGCATCCATTTCTTCTAGATTATCAAATTTGCTGGCATATAGTGGCTCATAATATGTTCTTATAATTGTTTGTATTTCTTTGGTGTTGGTTGTGATCTCTCTTCTTTTGTTCATGATTTTATTAACTTTGGTCATTTCTCTTTTCTTTTTGATAAGTCTGGCTGGGGCTTATCAATCTTATTCTTTCAAAGAACCAGCTCTTAGTTTTGTTGATCTGTTCTACTGTTCTTTTGGTTTCTATTTCATTGATTTCTGCTCTGATCTTTATGATTTCTCTTCTGCTGGGTTTAGGCTTTCTTTACTGTTTTTTTCTCCAGCTCCTTTAGGTGTAGGGTTAGGTTGTGTACTCGAGACCTTTCTTGTTTCTTAATAAAGGCTTGTATTGCTATATACTTTCCTCTCAGGACCACCTTTGCTGTGTCCCAAATATTTTTGAGCAGTTATGTTTTCATTTTCCTTTGTTTCCATGATTTTTAAAAATTCTTCTTTATTTTCCTGGTTGACCCATTCATTCTTTTGTAGGATGCCTGTTAGCCTCCATGTATTTGAGTTCTTTCCAATTTTCCTCTTGTGATTGAGTTCTAGCTTCAGAGCATTGTGGTCTGAAAATATGCAAGGAATGATCCCAGGCTTTTCATACTGGTTGAGACTTGATTTGTGACCCAGGATGTGATCTATTCTGGAGAATGTTCCATGTGCACTAGAGAAGAATGTGTATTCTGTTGCTTTGAGATGGAATGTTCTGAATATATCTGTGATGTCCATCTGGTCCTGTGTGTCATTTAAAGCCTTTATTTCCTTTTTTGATCTTTTGCTTAGATGATCTGTCCATTTCAGTGAGGAGGGTTTTAAAGTCCCCTGCTATTATTGTATTATTATGTGTTTCTTTGATTTTTTTTTTTTTATTAATTGGCTTATATAATTGGCTGTTCCCATATTAGGGACATAGATATTTATAATTGTTAGATCTTCCTGTTGGGCAGAACCCTTAAACATGATATAGTGTCCTTCCTCATTTCCTATTAGAGTCTATGGCTTAAAACCTAATTTATCTGTTATAGGGATTGCCACTCCAGCTTTCTCTTGATGTCCATTAGCATGATAAGTTATTTTCTACTGCCTCATTTAAAATCTGGGGCTGTCTTTGGGTCTAAAATGAATTTCTTCCAGACAGCATATCCGTGAGTCTTTTTTTTTTTTTTTTAATCCATTCGATACCCTGTAACTTTTTATTGGGGCATTGAGCCTATTAACATTCAGGGTTACTATTGAACCATATGAATTTAGTGCCATTGTATCACCTGTAAATACTGTTATGGTATATTGTCTCTGTTCCTTTCTGCTCTGTTACTTTTAGGCTCTCTCTTTGCTTAGAGACCCCTTTCAATATTTCCTATAGGGCTGATTTGGTATTTGAAAATTCTTTTAGTTTTTGTTTGTCCTGGAAGCTTTTTATTTCTCCTTCTATTTTCATTGACAGCCTAGCTCTAGTATTCTTGGCTGCATATTTTTCTTGTTTAGTACTCTGAATATATCATGTCAGTCCTTTCTAGCCTGCAAGGTCTATGTTAGTCTGCTGCCAAACTAATATTTCTACTGTTGTAGATTACAGACCTCTTGTCCTGAGCTGCTTTCAGGATTTTCTCTTTGTCTCTGAGACTTGTAAGTTTTACTATTAGGTGACGGGGTGTTGACCTACTTTTATTGATTTTGAGGGAAGTTCTCTGTGCCTCCTCGACTTTGATGCCTGTTTCCTTCCCCAAGGTAGGGAAGTTCTCTTCTATAATTTGCTCCAATATACCTTCTGCCCCCCCCCCCCCCCGTCTTCTTTTACTGGGCTCCCAATTATTCTAATGTTGTTTTGTCTTATGGTATCACTTATCTCTCAAATTCTCCCTTTGTAATCCGGTAGTTGTTTATCTCTCTTTTTCCCAGTTTTTTAAAAATTCTCCATCATTTGGTCTTCTATATCACTAATTCTCTCTTCTGCCTCATTTATCCCAGCAGTAAGTCCTCTATTTTTTATTGTACCTCATTAATAGCTTTTTTTTTTTTTTTTTTTTTACTTCAACTTGGTTAGATTTTAGTTCCTTTATTTCTCCAGAAAGGGATTTTATTTCTCCATAAAGTGGTTCTCTGGTATCTTCTATGCTTTTTTCAAGCCCAGCTGGCATCTTTATATTGTCATTCTGAACTCTAGTTATGACATCTTACTAATGTCTGTATTGATTAGGTCCCTAGCAATCAGTACTGCCTCTTGTTCTTCTTCTTCTTCTTCTTCTTTTTTTTTTTTTTTTTTGAGGTGAGTTTTTCCTGCCTTGTCATTTTGTCCATAGAAAAATAGATGAATGAGAGAAGAAAATGCTAAAAGGATAACAGCGATCCCAGAAAAATATACACTAACCAAATCAGAAGAGACCCAGAACTGGGGGAGAAGAAGGGGGAAAAAATATGAGTAGGCTGGTGAATAGAACAGAGCCATACACTCAATTTTGGGTGTATTTGGTCAGTTAGGTGAAACTGCCTCCCAAAATTTTAAAGAAAGAAATATATATATACAGAAATAAGGGTAAACACACTGAATGGATGGAATATGACTATAAAGATGAAAATTTAAAAAGATTTTTAAAAAGGAATTGATAAGATAAAGTTGGTTTAAAAAGGAAAAAGAAAAGAGAGAATGTGATCAGGCTGGAGATATACTAGATTTAGAGTATATTTAGATATACTAGATTTAGAGTCTGTTAGAAGAAACTGTATCCCAAGATTTTAATGAAAGAAAACTTATATGTATACAAAAAATAAGGTTAAATACAACGAAGGGATAGAATATGACTATAAAAATGAAGATTAAAAAAAGGTTTTTAAAAAAGGTATTGATAAGATAAAATAGTTAAAATAGGTAAGAGGAAAAGTTAAAAAAATAGAAAAAGAAAAAATAATGAAAATTTTAAAAGTTTAACTTTGAAATACTAAAGAATCATGGGGGAAAAGAGCCATGAATTCTATGTGCTGTATTCCCCTCACTCTGGGGTTCTGTAATTCTCATTGATTGGTAAACTTGTTCTTGCTGACTTTCTAGGGGAGTGGCCTGTTGCAGTGATTCTCAAATGTCTTTGCCAGAGGCAGAATTGCAACGCGCTTGCCAGGGGCCAGGCTAAGTAATCTGCTTGGGTTCACTCTCAGGAGCTTTTGTTTCCTGAGCGCTTTCCATACAGCTCTGGAGGACGGGAATGAAAATGGTGGCCTCCCAATCTTTGCTCCAGATGAGCTGAGAGCTCGGGGGCCCCACTCCTCAGTGCGCCCTCAGAGAAAAGCAGTCAATCCCTCCTGTCTCCCTGGTCACAGGCTGCGCTCCGAGCTCACCAGGGCTGTGACGCAGAGTTTCTATCTATGGCACACTGCCCTTTTTGGAGTCTCCAAACCCATCATATTTCTGCTGCACGCTCCTGTGCCACTCCTCTCAGGGGATGAAGAGGGGAGCTCTCCCCAGATCTAACACTTGGGGGTCCTGCCTGAAGAGTAGTGGGCCGACTTTGGCTTAGATCATGGTTTAAGGTAATCCTGAGCTGAGAGCCCCCTCCTTGGCTCCATCTCTGAAGCCAGTTTCTGTGCTCTGATACTTGGGAGCTCTGCCATACTCCGGCATCCCTGGTCTTTCTGTGACCCTGTGGGTCCTGAGACCACACTGACCCAGCAAGGATTCCGGCCCCTGCTTAGCCTCTGGAGCGACATCCCTCCATGGAGCAGACTTCTAAAAGTTTCGATTTTGTGCTCCACTGCTCCACTGCTTGCCAGTAAGTGGCTGACAGAAGCTCCCTCCCTCTGTCATCTATCTTCCCATATATTGCCTCAGATTCACATCTCTGCATATTCTACGTTCCAGAAAGTGGTCACTTTTCTGTTCATAGAATTGCTGCTATTCTTCTCTTTGATCTCCTGCTGCGTTTGCAGGTGTTCAGAATGGTTTGAGAGCTAGCTAGCTGAGTTCCTGGGACCAGAGGAAATTTAGGTCTCCAACTCTTCCGCCATCTTGCTCTTCAGGGAGCTGGGCTGTTTATTCAGTCGTTGGCGTATAAATAACTCAGCTCCTGAGAGCCTTTGGGGTTGGTACAGGGGCAAATTAATTCAATTCCATGCCATATACACAGTCAGAATTATGTTCCAAGCCTTAAGGATATTGATGGGGTACTGAGAGCTTCTGCTACAGTTAGAAACTGTGATACATGCCATGAAGGAAACATGTTGACGAGAGGGGAAAAAGCTAAAATCCTATCCAGGGGTAAGAAATTGTCACTTCCACCAACAATAAATATTTTTGGACTTGACTTTCCTTGAAAGCTCCTTGATGCAAATGGCCCATTTGTTTAGACCAGTCGTTCTTATCCAAGGATCTTGTACTCCAGGGAACATTGGGCAATTGCTGGAGATATTCTTAACTGTCAGGACTTGCAGAGGGTAGAGGGTAAGGGTGCCACTGACATCTTAATATATAGAAGCCAAAGATGCTACTAACATCCTACAGAGGCATAGGATGCCCCCCCCCACATCAAAGAATTATCTCCTTCAAAAGTCTTCAAGTGGAAAGACTTGGTCTAGAACTTTAGTTTTCCAGATGTAACCTACTCTGGTCAGCCAAGCAGAGAAGGAAGATGCTGGTAATGATGAGAGAGAGTGTGAATTATCTGTTTCTGGAAGAGAAGAAAGGGCATAGTTTCTGTTCCTGGCACAGCCTGCAGTACCACATGATTTTACTCTAGGAAACACATCACCATCTGGAAGAAGAATTGAGTTTCTGTGTTTCCTTTGTCACCTGTGACATATAAACCCCAAATGTGCCTATGATCTATAATAACCCCAAGGAAAAGGGAAGTGTGCATGTTTACACACTGAAACAAAGACCGTGAAACTCTCTTACTCTCCCTCTTTCAGAGCTCACGGGCAAGGTGAAATTTGCTGGCAGTTTTTACAGGTTTCTCCCCAAGTGGCTAGGTATAGAGGAGCCATTCATCAAGTAGAGTTTGGGGGACAACAAGAGTACAGATCCTGGGGATGTCTTCTGGGACTGAGTCCCTTTGTCACCCCTTAGTCACTGTGTGATCTTGAGTGAGTTAGTTAATAGCTCTAAACCTCATCTGTAAGATGGTGGGAATCATGAGACTGCTGTTGAGTGTTAGATGAGATAATCCATTTTGTGTGCCTGGCATCTGGGATCCATACATGTTAGCTGCTGGCATCTTGGCATCACTGAAGCATGGCACGAGCTCTTCACACACACAAATTGTCATTATATCCAGTCTTTAGATGAGTTCAGTGAGGCCCTTGAGTTGCCAAGGAACAAGGTGTAAGATCTGAAAGTGGAATGATCTTTCCTGATTCTATCTTTTGCAAATATATGCCTTTCAGGGGATCTTGAAAGGCCCTGGACATTCCTCATCAATAAAATACAGAGGAAACAATGTTGCAAGGCCGGGTCATGAAAGACAATATAGCTTTGCCTGGCTCTCTCTTTCTCTCTCTTTGTCTCATGTTGAATCCAGTCACTATACTGTGTGGAAGCCCTTCTCAGACTTTTTAACCAAAGAACCAGAAGGCAAGAGCTTGAAATGTGGACTCTCCCATGAGGGAGGTGGGGGGAGTAGTAGAAAGATCTTAGCACAAACACATGAAGTGTCTTTGATGTTTCATTTATTTCTTTAAAAATTAATGTGGGTTTTTATATGACTCTATAATAAATATATTTTAATAGAAGAGTAATTTTTGAATGACATACCATCCAGTAAAATTGACTCTCTAAGAGGGGTCCCATTTATTCTGTGGTTTTAATTGCTCTTGGCATCCTGGCATGGACCGCGGGGTCATATGCATCTCAGTCTGAGAAGAAATGTGCCCTGCACACATCCTTTTTCTTCTCTGCTTTCTCTCTTCACTTCCTTCTTTCCCCTCGATGGCTCCTGTTCATCCCCCGGTCCCTGTCAGCCTGAGAGACATTGCCTTGTCCTGGGCTCGGGGCTGAAGAGGGAAGTCACTGACCCTGCTCAGGAGTGGCATCCTTCCTCCGGTCCCCTTCATTCATGCTGGGCTCTGTGTGCCAAGCACGATGCTGGGCCTGCGCATGCCGTGATGAATAAGTCATCTATATGGAGAGCTGAAGGTTGAGAAGAAGGAGGAAGAATGTTATGGGTAGTGGGAACAGTGTGAATGAGGGTTGTGTAAGAGAGAGCATGGACCCTTCAGGGAACCCAAGGAAGCTCAGCCTGTCTGGACATGAAAGAGACAGTGGCCAGGGATGAAGCCTGACCACCAGGTAGAGCAGACCCTCAGAGCCCCTTGTAAGTCAGGGTAAGGAGTTTGGGTTTCATCCTGAGGCAATGAGAAGCCACCAGAGGGAGTGTGTGTGTGTGCGCGTGCGAAAGCGTGAGAGCAGGGTGGCGCCTCCCAGCGGCTGTCCCTGTAGCTCTGTGCCACAAGCTGGAGCCGTGTGACCAGCAGGACCATAATGACAATGATTTCATCATCGTTGCAGGATATAATTAAGGACAACACAGACCTAATGACTCAGAGAACAAATGCACATGAATCAGAAGGGATGTGTGGAAAATTACATGGTTTGGGGCAACAGGGTTAATGTTTTTTGGGTGGTTCTTGCTGCGAATCAGGTTACTTATGGAGCATTTCAACATGAAGTGGTCTCTGAGGACTCCTCAGGATTACCCAGGTCCTCCACACCAGTCTCTGGAACCATGGTAGGGTGAAGAAATTTGGGCTTATGATGCTGGGTCTATAAACAACTAATTCAGACCAGAGCACCCCCTTCTCAGCCCTGAGGGTTCACCCATCACCAAATGTTCAGTAGAGGACAACGGCTGGAGCCAGGACACAGGAGGAGCAAGTGGATGGGTGTGGAGCGAGGATGTCACCTCTGCCGGCCAGGTGGCCACCCAGGATGTGAGGCTGAACATGTGTGTGGCCCCTTGGGGTATATTAGCTCTAGGAGGGTGGCCTTCTGCAAACTAAGAGGAGTTCCCCAGCTAAGCCAGTGTCAGGAATTGGTTTAACTATCCAACTATTATCCCCAGGCTTCTCTTGCAAAGGGTAAGGCTATGACAGATTGAGATGGGGACGGGAACTTATAACTGTGGAAGGAAGTTAGGGAGACTTTACAGCGCGAGGTTGTGCCAACGGAGTCTTGTAATGGGAGCCCTGAGCCATGCTGAAAGGCAGTAAGGAAGGGTTTGCTCATTAAAACAATATAGCCAGTACTGGTGGCAGATGATATTCTCCCAAACCAGCCACAACAGTATTTTCAGGCCCACACAGGCTCCCAGAACCTTGCCACTTCCCATCAAAAGGCAGAGTCTAGTTCCCCTACCCTTGAGCCTTTGTGAGTGCTCAATGAATAGAATCCGGAGGAAGTGATGCTGTGGGTTAAATCATAAAAGAGAGTATGGCTTCCCCTGGCTCTGGCTCGGGAGGCTCCGGCAGGGAATCTAGTAACCGCAGTGTGGCCAAGCCCAGGCCCCATGGAGAGGCCATGTGGGGGTGCTATAGCTGACAGCATCCACTGGCAGAGCTGTGAGTGAGTGGCCTTCCTATGCTGCTGGGCTCAGACCTTGGAGCTGCCCCAGTGGACGCTGAGTAGAGCAAAGAGCAGCTCTCCCTGCCGTGTCCTGACCCATTGCAGGTCTGGGAGCAAAATAAATGTCATTATTGTTGGGAGATACTAAGTTTGGGGAGTGATTTATTGTGCAGCCTCAGTAACTGCCATGCAGTGCCCGAGAATAACAGCTAACCTTTGGGGAAGCACGAGAGTTTACAAAAGGCATTCACACAGCGATCCTTGCCAGGCCTCTCCTGTCCTGTGAGGCTAGCCTGGCCAGTTTCACAGACAGGGAGCTGAGGTTGGGAGGGATGGAGGCTGCTTAGGGGCCGATCGCTGGGGACCAGGAAGGAGCCCATGGAGCTCATGTTCTCAGCTGCTCCTGGATCAGCTGACTGAGCCCCTGCTAGGGCCTGTGAGAGCCACTGAGATGAGGCAGACAAGGGCCTGGCAGATGAAAGCATCGTCCAGATGGTGGAGGTGAGTTATGCCCAGAAGGGACCACATCACACTGGGGTTCAAAATTATAGGTGCCCCAAGAGCTACATCCATTCTTTCATTCCAATAGTAGTTATGGAGCTCTTATCATGTACCAGGTACAAACTCCTGCCATCCTGGCTTTTCATCCCAGTGAAGAATGGATAGGAAACTGTTAGGAACAGAATGTGGAAGCCCTAACCCCTGGTACCTTAGAACGTGACTGTTTTTGGAGATAGGGCCCCTAAGGGGTGATTGAAGTAAAATGAGGTCATACAGGGTGGTGGGTGGGGCTCCTAATCCAAGGGGATTGGTCTTTGTATAAGAGAACAAGACACAGAAATGAGAAGACACAGATAGACAATGGCCATCTACAAGCCAGAGAGAGAGGACTCAGGGGAAACCAGCCCTGTTGACATCTTGACCTTGGACTGTAGCCTCTAGAGCCCTCCCTGACTCTGGTACTTTGTAATGGTGACCCTAGCAAAATAAAGTTCTGGAAAGTTCTGGAAGGAGTTTGTCGTGGGTCAGGGCTCCTCCTTCTGGGACAGTGGTGGAGGGGATGTTTGATTTGGTTTTAAGAGGGCAGGTCTGGAGATACTAGGTTGGGGTGATGGCAAGATTGGGGGAGTTAGCCAGGAGGTGGGGCATGGGGTAGTCTACAGAATTAGGGGGCATTGAAAATTGAGTTATTGCATAACTCTGTTGTGTAATTCTGTTAAAGTAGAGATGGGGATGTTTAAAAATCATGCAGGTCTGTCCTAAATCTCTTCCTAGGTTCTGCAAATCACCTTGGCTCAGCCCATCACTATTTATGAGTCAGGCACTTGAAAGTCCCCTCCTCTCCATCTACACAAATATTAGCAATTAGTGCCCCTTATTCTGGGGACAAGGGGTTAATAGGACCTGGGATTTCTTTGTATGCAGATCTGATTGCTAGGAGAAGAGGGATCAATTTCTTAAGAAGTCCATGGTCTTCTGAGATGGAAAAGGACAATTGTGTCATTCCTGCCTCCCCTACGTTCAAAGGAAAGTGGCCCAACCAAGTTCCAGTGGCTAACAAGGAGCCAAACTCTCTAAAAATAAAATTGTTTTAAGGAAACAGAGAGTCTGTCCTGAGGCCCCGGGTCACCACCATTTCGGGATCCTCGCGGAGGGCTGGTCCAGCACAGCTTGTGGCTAGCCCCGCAGGAGGCTCCTCTGACCTACCTTTTCCCAAGCAGTGGTTCGCTCTAGGTAATGCAGGCTGGGAAGGGGGCGTGAACTGCAAAGAATTGTCCTGGAGGTCACTCAATGGATCACCATGGTGTG
This sequence comes from Mustela nigripes, assembly GCF_022355385.1. NCBI lineage: Eukaryota > Metazoa > Chordata > Mammalia > Carnivora > Mustelidae > Mustela > Mustela nigripes. The sequence goes on along the minus strand of NC_081572.1, from coordinate 30,648,345 downwards.
GACAGGGACCTGGACCAGCCAGGACACCTCACCACCATTGACCCATCCTCAATAATCACACCGTGGGGCAGAGGGCACTAACAGTGACAGTCAAGTGGACAAATTCTGGGGTTCTGCTGCTTGCAAGCTAGGGGCCATCTAAGCCCTATGGGCCCTCAGACAAATTGGGGTCTGGAGAAAGAGATACTGGGCCTCTGTTGTTGAGACACTGGGTGCTTGAATTATTAATTGAAAAAAGCAAAATAAAGTAAAACAAATGGATATGAGATACAGCCTTGTGCATACCCTGATTATGTGGAGCTAAACCTCGCTCTACACAGATCAGGGCTGGGAGGAACTGTTGTTGGGTCTCCCAGTCCTTAAAGGTCATTGCTCCTCCGTTCTCCTCCCTCCCCCACCCCGTTTCTTTTGGTTTTTTTGTTTGTTTGTTTTGTTTTGTTTTTTGTTTTTTCCCAGACAACACTAAAGTTGAACTCTAGGTGCTTCTCACTGGGCTGGAGGTGCCTGGAGGGCAGGGTCATGTCTTGCTCACGTGGCCACCCCCACAGCCCATGTGCCTGGTAGGTGCTGGGTTGTGCTGTCCAAATGGCATTGGTCAGTCCCCCCGCCCTGTTGCCTTGCCTTGAGATGACTCCCCTCCTGCCACCCAAGGCTGAGCCCCAGGATCACCTTCCAGCGTGGTTCTCAGAATCTCCCAGCCAGGAATAACCTTTCCTGGCCACTTTCTCCCCACTGTCCAGATGGCAGGGTCCGTTCAGAGCCGGTAGCAGAAAGTCCAGTGGTACAAATGCTTTGCGTGCATGCGCATGTGTGTGTGAGAGTTGGCTTAAATTCTTTCTTTGCCACAGCCTGATTCCTTTGTCAGCAAGTATCTGTCTCCTGGCCCCAAATTAGGCCTCTGTATGTGGAAGGTGGGTGTGTGGGGAGGCTGGCCTCGGTAGGGTTAGGACACTGGGAACGTGGGAATGACTTCCACGTTTCCCAGAGCTGAGGGCTTCTTCAGACAAACCTGTGTCTTGCCAGGACATAGGCAAAGAAGGAAACCAATGGTCAGGGGGTGGGATGGGCCCAAGATGATCAGGCCTTGTCAGTGAAAAGTCTTGCCATGGGCTGGTGTTCCTTATCTGACAGTCTCATTGTTTTCATATCCTCTCTCAAGGGGAGATTTGTGATTTTACCAGTGCAGCCTCAGAAGAGCTGTGAGTTTTGCCTACTCTGGATAGTCCCACCTCATTTCCTACAGTGATCATTTTTCTCCCTCTAGGATATTAGACTGTGATGTTGGGGTTCCCTGGCCCCTCAGCCCCTCCCCACTGCCTCTCTTGCCTTTATGGGGCTTGCGTGCAGCCCAGAGAAAGGGTGTCTGGCTGGCAGGGGAGACATCATGTCTTAGCCCTGTGCTGGCTACCCTGTGTTTTATGTATATGAGCTCATCAAATGTTCAAGCAGCTTACACGAGAGACAGGATTCTTAGAGAGCAGGCTGAAGGAGGTTAAATAATGTGCCCCAAATCCTGGCAGGTGTGTCTGTATCCACCTGGATCTGTTAGGGGCAGGGGCCTGCCTTCATGCTAAGGTGATTCCAACCCCTGTGTCTAAGCTCCTAAGCCCGTAGCTCCAAGCCTGATGGGGCATCAGACATGGCATCAGGTGCCCAAAGTGGGACCCTGCCTGAGTGGGTGATGGTGGAGGAGAAATGCAGGAGATACAGTGCTCTGGGCTTCGTCTGTACCTGCAGGAGACAGAACGCCATACTGGTATCTCTGCAGAGTTACAATATGTTCCTAGTTTCCCTTGCTACATTTCCACTAGGCCTGGGCTAGGCCCTGCTTACCCAGTCCTGTGGCCTGATTGTCAAAGTGTACATAGGAGAGAAGACTGAGCCACATCTGTGTCCCCAACCCTAGAACCTGCTCACACATGCCCTTGGGTCTCCTGCTTCCTCACCTCTCTGCTCTCCTGGGGCCTTTCCTGCTCCCACCTCCCAACCCCTTGATGCTTGTCTTCCTAGGGCAAATTGAGGCAGTAGGATGTGAAGCCAAGTTGGAGGTTGGAAGGTGAGAAACCACACAATCTAGTCTCCATCCTCTTCTTTGGAAGCTGGTCTATTTTGACTGGAGTCAAGCTGGGCGATCAGTGACAAGCTCTGATGGTTTCTCAAATGGTGTGGTCAGTATGCTGGAGAGATGGAGAACCTTCCCTTTTGGGTCTGCTCAGAGCTGTTTCCCATTTCCACCTGTTTCTGGTCAAGTTTCAAGAGGAAAGAAGCTGAACATCCAAAGCTGGCCTGGAGGAGAGCCGATGCGGGGAGTGGCAACACTGGAGCCCGGCTGGTCAGGGCCCCTCAGGAGCTCTCTGGGGTCTAGTTCGTGTTCTAATGGCCAGTGGCGGAGAGCAGTCCTGAGTAACAATTTGACTTGCATGTCTTTGGAGGTCAGAGGACAGGACCCAGCTTTTTGTTGGGCAGATAGGGCAGCTGAGATCCAGAGAGGGAAATGACTTGGCCAAGTTCACTCAGCCGACTGAGGACCACACCCAGGCCCTGTGGTGCCTGACTCACTGTTTGACACACAGCCCTGCCCCACCCCCCTGTCGCCTGCTGGACTTGACCGAGGACACAGCATCCTGTCAGGAGTAGGGCAGTGGGGCTGGGCCTCCCGCTTTCTCCTTGGCCTTCAGGCTAGTCTGTCAGGCTCCATGGAGGAGCCAGTAGCTGGGTCTTCTGGGGACATGCCAGAGAAATGAAGGAGTCCCTGCCCTCTAGGGCTGATGGGATCTGTATGTGGAAGAAACAGCCACAAAGCATTTACCAAGTACCTGGGTAATAAGAAATCATTAATCAAGGCCACCCACTTTCAGACCGCTCTTGGGTCAGCCCTGAAGCAAATACTAGAGTCAGACCAAGGACTTACCTGATTTTACACCTGTAGGAACACCCATCCTCAGCGCATTTAGTATTCTAGGGACACAATGTGGGGAGCTTTAGGACATGTGGGGCCTTGGCCCTGGCTCCTCAGGCAAATGGCAGCCCTTTGCCAAGCCTTCCATTCTTCATCTGTAAAGTGAGGGGATGCATTTCTCCTTCAGGGGTAATCTGTGTCAAGATCCCAGGGATGGGGTGCCTGGGTGGCTCAGTGGGTTAAAGCCTCTGCCTTCGGCTCAGGTCATGATCCCAGGATCCTGAGATCGAGTCCCACATCGGGCTCTCTGCTCAGCAGGGAGCCTGCTTCCTCCTCTCTCTCTCTGCCTGCCTCTCTGCCTACTTGTGATCTGTCAAATAAATAAATAAAATCCTAAAAAAAAAAAAAAAAAAAAGAGCCCAAGGATATGCCTGGTATAGAGCAAGGGTCCCAAGCTGACCCTTTATTTTTATTAATTAATTAGTTAATTAATTAATTCCTGGGACCCTCTAAGGATGAAATGGAATCTAAGATAGGTGAAGTGCCCGATAGAGTGCTTGGACCCCAGTACAGCAGCTGCCCTTCATTTCCTCCCCTCTTTGCCCGGTACCCCATTTCCTGCTCCCCTCTCCACCCTCAGCCTCACACCCTACATGCCTGTCTTTGTGTCTCCCAGTGAATGGAAGGCAGGAGCCTCTAGCATTGATCCTGCCTGGGGAGGACTCGCCTTCGTAGGACATTTTGAAGGCTCAATGGCCTTCTTGTCCTAAAGAAGTAAACAGCTGCTCCCTGATCTCAGAGGTGGGCAGAAGGGCTTCCTGTGCCCTCGGGTCCCACCCCAGATCCACAAACTGCTGTACAGATCAAGCAACAGATCTCATCCAGCGATGATTTCGGTGCCTTCTCCTCCATTTCCAGGAGACATGTGGCAATGTCTGGACATGTTTTTCTTGTCACAAATGGAGAAGTGTTAAACTAGCATTTATTTAGTGAGTAAAGGCCAAGGATTCTGCTAAACATCCCACAGTCCACAGGACAGTCCCCCTCCAATACAGAATTATCTGGACCAAAATGCTCAGGGTAAGAAACCCCAAGATAGGCAGTAAGAGGGAGCTCACCTGTAAGCACAGAAACTCCTCTCGGAGCCAATACCGGGTGATGTGGAGTAGACAGCAAGGGGACTGAGTACCAAGAAGGATCATTTCTGCTAAGAAAGGCGCTGGGGTTGGCCAGGAGAGACAGTGATGGGAACACGATAGTGGGGCTGAATCTTGAGTGTTACAGGCTGTCCAGGCAGAGAAGACTTGAGGCATGGGGTGGGGAGGGTCCCCACTTGCAGCTTGGGCCAATGTCATCAGTTCCTTGGCAAGTTAATGGCCTTCGCTGTCCGCAGACACCCAGACCACTGATCAAGTCATGGAAGGCCGCTTGATGGGGCGACTGGCTTCCCTGGATGTCAGGGCTCAGGCTTGGGGGCCTTGTGGACACAGCCAGAAGTAACAGATGATTGTTTGGTGTCGTTGGGACCCTGCTCATGTGTGCTTTGGTTGTTTAAAAAAGCCACTAGAGGGCATATCAATGCTAAGGTCTTCTGGTAGGTTGGACAAATGACATTTTTTGTGAACTTAGCCTGTAAAGGCTCCTGGCCCTGGGTGGTGAGGGGGACGAGGAGGGGCTGGGTGACAGAAAATGGGGTTATTGATTCCTTTCCCTCCCTACAACCCCCTAACCATGCCAGGTGATGACAGGAAGGTGATTTGTGAATTCATGGAGACAGCCAGCCGTGATCCTCCCAGCGATGACAGACGCTGTTCAGGAAGTTCAGCTAGGAGGACAGGATGGCAGGGGCAGATTCCAGGGATGGAATCCGACAATGATGTGACCCTCTGGCAAAGGAGCTCCTGTCCCTCCCACTCTCCTTCCCTAGGAGCTCACATGCTCCTGTGGCCTGGCCTGGTGAGGTCAGTCAGCCTTCTTCCCCTTGACCAAGCAGAGAGGAATATGGCTATGGAGACTCTGGAGGTCTCCAAAGGTTCTAAGTGTAAGGGCCAAGAACACTTCTGAAAGCCCTCATTTTGCATGACCAAGCCACACCCCCCAGCCTTCTTTTGTGTGCATATCAGCCTGTAGAGGCTGGTCAGAAAGACCCAGAGAAATGGGTAACCGACCCAGAGGTAGGCTAGGGTGAAGGTGAAGGTGAAGGGAATCGTGCCGTTTTGTTGTCTATCTTGATGTCAGGGAGGGGATGTCACTGGTGTGTGTGTGTCTAGGGAAGGGTTTGGGTAAGTGCTAGAGGGAGGCAGAGGGGCAGTGAGCATCTCCCTTCAGGAGAGGGAATCATGGGGATTTGGGGGCACAGGCAAGGTACCTCCCAGGTATCGTTCCTAGACAAACCTCCGCCTCTGTGCACAAAGGGACATTTCAGGCATGTTCATGATAGCTGCAAAATACCCCTTGTATTAATTGATAGGGAAGTGACGATGAAAGTTATGGTGACTTCATACTCAAAAAGCTACACAGCAACAGTGAAAAGGCATTAGGTTTGACCAACATGATGAAAATACTAAAGGTCAGAAATGGGAAAGCTGGGGCGCCTGGGTGGCTCAGTGGGTTAAGCCGCTGCCTTCGGCTCAGGTCATGATCTCAGAGTCCTGGGATCGAGTCCCGCATCGGGCTCTCTGCTCAGCTGGGAGCCTGCTTCCCTCTCTCTCTCTCTCTGCCTGCCTCTCTGCTACTTGTGATTTCTCTCTGTCAAATAAATAAATAAAATCTTAAAAAAAAAAAAAAAAGAAATGGGAAAGCCAACAATTAAACCAAAACCCAAACAAGACAGAATAATACTTGCTATATGGCCCATCTTTATTTTAATACCAAAAATATACCAAAGCATTTTATTAATGCTTTGTTAATTTATATGTATATGTGTTAATTTATATATATATATATATATATATATATATATATATATATATATGCAAAGAACAATCTGGAAGGGTCCCAAAATATGGTTCAGTGTGGTTACTCTGGGTAAGTAAAGTATGATCAATGAGAAGGAGTTTGTTTGTCTCTCACTTTCTTTTTAAAAATATTTATTTGAGAGAAAGAAAGGCAGGGGGTGGGGGCATGAGCAGGGGGAGGGACAGAGGGAGAGGAAAAGAAAGAAAATCTCAAGCAGACTCCCCACTGAGCGCAGAGCCTGACACAGGGCTCAAGCCCAGGACCTTGAGATCAGGACTTGAGCTGAAGTCACATGCTTACATGACTGAGCCACCCAGAAGCCTCTGAGAAGGAGTTTCAGGAGACTTTCTCTCTGATTCTTTGGTTTGACTAAGAAAAACATGAATATATGTATGTATATAAACCAAGATGGTAACATTCATCTATTTTATCTTTTTAAAATATTTTTTAAAAGTTATTTTAAGAGAAGTTTGTGTTTACAACAAAATTAAGAAGAAGGTGCAGTGGTTTCCCATATATCCCTCCCCCAGCCTACACACAATCTCCCCCATTATCAACACCACTATCCAGAATGGAACCTACATTGACACATCATGATCACCCAAAGTGCATATTTTACCTTAGGGTTCAGTCCCTGTATTGTGTGGTACATTCTAGGGGTTTGGACAACGTATAATGACACGTATTCATCATTACACCCGGTACAGAGCGTTTTCACTGCCCTAAACATCCTCAGTGTTCTGCCTATCCATCTCTTCTCTCTCCTCATCCCAAGCCAGGCAACCAGTGATCTTTTTAATATCTCCATAGTTTTGCCTTTTCCAGAATGTCATATAGTTTGAGTCGCACAATGTGTAGCCTTCTCAGATTGGCTTCTCTCACTTAGGGATGTACATTTAAGATCTCTCCATGTCTGCATGGCTTGTCAGCTCGGGTGTGTGTGCATGTGTGTGTGTGCTGAATAATGTACTGTGCTGTCTGATGTACACAGTTTATTTATCCATTCACCTGCAGAAGGACATCTTAGTTGCGTATATCCGTTTTTCAAAGGAAAATAGAGTTTAACTTACATTCTTGGAAGTCCTTTCTGGATGGGATAGGACAGACAGGACGGAGAGGTAAACCCCCATCTACTGTACAAAAGCTCAAGTCATTTGTGGTCCTGCTGCACTCGGAAGGAAGCCATTGTTTCTCTTTGCCTGTCTCCAGGAGCAGTAAGTCTGTTCTCTCAGGAGGATTGGTTTCTTCTGAGATTTGGAGGCTGTAAATGACTTCGAGGAGCTGCCTCTCAGCCTGTCACTAGCTTCACTCAGGAAGGGGCCACTCGAAAGCCCCTGATCTTTCTGCTATGCCATGTTGCCTCTTTGATCGATTATCCTCTGTGTGGCTATTTCAGAATTTCAAGCAACAGAGCTCAATGTTGTTAACAAGTCCAAAGCTCAGTGGCTTGAACCTACTAAGATTTATCCCTCCTCCCCTCCAACATCCCGATTGACTAGAGTGAATCTTCAGGGTTCCCCTCTTCCAGATGGTGATTCAGGGTCCAGGATGCTCTTGTCTTGTGGCTACGCCGAAACCTGGCATGTCTTCTATTATCACTGCAACCTGGAGAGAGAAAGCTGGAGGGCCACCCAAGGGGCTTCCATCTCTAGGTTTGGAAAAGCCAATGTTGCCTTGTTCCATATCCGGGTGCTCAGAACCAGTTACGGAGCTCTAAACTAACCTCAAGGGAATCTGGAAAAAGTAGAGGAGCACATGGCTACTTAGCGAGCATTTAATGTCTCTGTGAGAAGGGGAGAAAATCAAACAAATATATGAGCCAGGCACTTCAGCAAATGTTATCTCTGTAAAAGTAGCCAACTCAGGAGGCTGTTCAGTAGGAAGCTCATGGCTTCCTTGAGGGCAGGGACCCTCTTGTTAATTTTTACCTGCGTCCCAGTCCTGTTGAACAAAATAGTGACGTCCCTTTGCAGATACGGCTACTTGATGTTAGCCAAATTGAGCTACTATCCTTACTCAAAATCTTTTTGTGTAACTTCTCCCTGGAGATTTCCTATTCAGTCAGTTCACAAATTGCACAAAGAGATCAATTGCATTTCATCTCTTTTTTTTGGTTCTCTGCACCTCCAAGTTAGATCTTTGAAAATACTTCAGAGTAAGACAAGCTGGTGATACTGGTTAAGAGAAAGTGAGCAAGGACACAGATAAATAATATGGGTGAAGAGTGGGACATCACTATAGATATACAGAGATTATAAAAAATAATAAGAAAACATACACTTGATCTTATTACATTTCTTTGAAGTTTCACCTGTTTCATTTGTTTAAAAAAAAAAAAACAAAGAGCCATTATCTTGCTTGAGTGATCATCTCATTCTCTGCTAGACTTGACCTATGGCTATTTCTTTAAAAAAATTAATTTTATTATCAAAACAAGATATGTTCAGTTTAAAAGAGGTATATTTCAGGCTCTGAAGACAGTATCCAACAAAGCATGGGGATATGATTATTTGGTGTGTCATTGGTACATGGTCTCCCTAGGGTCCAAGTTTGAAAGACGACCCCATTCATAGAGGCTTAAGTTCCCATAGGTTTGTTTTTATTTTTTTTTAAAAGATTTTATTTATTTATTTGACAGACTGAGATCACAAGTAGGCAGAGAGGCAGGCAGAGAGAGAGGGGGAAGCAGGCTTTCCACCGAGCAGAGAGCCCGATGCGGGGCTCGATCCCAGGACCCTGGGATCATGACCTGAGCCGAAGGCAGAGACCTTAATCCACTGAGCCACCCAGGTGTCCCACAGGTTTGTTTTTTAAAAATGACTTGTCCTCGTTAAGCTTTGATTACATATCGAATAACCTTGGATTGAACTCACTCCACTTCCTAGTCTGATAATGTGGATTTGTAGGCTGTGGAAAGCGGAAGGACTTCAGATCCAAGAAAAGATGGTTCTGGTTCTGAAGAAATCAACTGGAAATGCCACTGTTCCAAAGATGGGCTGATTGGGGTAGAATCAGAGCCTAGATGGATGTGTGTTGTCTTCCTTTAGAGATGTCCTTCTTATACACCATCAGGTCCTTCTGCGTCCCTCTGGTTCAGCCCCTCCTTCCCTCACAGCTTCATGGATGTGACCCCCCCCCCCCCCCCCGCCACACACACTCTGTCCTGTCCCTATTCCATTCTCAGACCCTCTACCAGCTTAATCTTCCTAAAAATCCTCTCTGATCATGCCATGCTTGGAGGAAGAACCATTGGAAGCTCTTTGTTGCCCCCAAGTTCAAGTTCAAAAGCCTCAGCTTAGCTTTCAAAGACTGCTAAAATGGCCCCACCCTGCCAGGCCAATTTTATTTTCTTCTGCTGCCTGACACACACCCTCGTCTCCAGGCATGTCTGTCTCCTCCACCTCCCATAAACATGCCATCCTTATTTTGTTGTCTCTGTGCATTTGTTCACGTTACTCCTCAAGCCTGGAATGTAGCCTCCGGTCCACGTCATAGTAATACTTGACTTGATGCAGTGAAGGGATTCCTGTTTGTTATTTGAAGTGTATGTGCGTGTGTGTGAAAAGCGAATCCGGCTTCCATTGTGCTGAATGTTACGGCTTTAGAAGTTCATCTTGATTTGTGCCTGGCGTTGGGCCCATCCTTCCTTTTCTATTTTTCTGCCTCTTAGTTGCTGCCAATCTTTAAGCCAACACTTAAATCCATCAAGGAAATTCCTTTAATAAAAGCATCATCTGATAGAAAATGAGGAAGTACTCTTGCATTTGAAAAAATTTATTGTTAAGCCTTAGCTTATTGTAAACATTTCTTCAAATGGGGCCTGCTTGTATGCGTCAAATAACTCCTTCCCAATTTGGGATTCCAGAGTAATACATACCAAAAGCATCGTTAGGGTTTATGTCAGTACACCCTCAGAGAATTTCTCTTCTCAGTTAACTCCTACCGTGCAGGCTTAGGCTTCAGAAAACTCGTATATCTGGTGTACCTCAGGGGGCTGGCAGGTGAGGGTACTAGAGTGTTTTGTTTTATCTCTACAGGAAAAGCTTGCCTGAATAGACATTTTGGAACTGAATATTCATCTCTTGGCTATTGATAAAAAAGGTCACTTTGTCCTTCTAAGACCTTGGAACCGGCTGTGGCAAAGAGAGCATCTGGTGGGAAAGAATGTCTTAACTTGATGTATGGATGATTCTTGAGGCCAGTTTCGGGGGTGCCCGTGATACTCAGGCTTCTGACTTGGTTCCCTGGGAACAAGTTCCTGTATCTTCTGGGGATGGGACCTGAGAGAACAAGGTAGAAAGTGAGAGTGATTCACTCTCCGTGGTAGCAGTGGCCTCAAGATCGCTCTTGTCTTGTGACCCAGCATAAAACGTAAGGCTGGAAAGGATACATCTTCTCATTGATTCCAGTGGAAAGAGAGAGTATGATAAACTGCATTTTCCAAAAATGGTTGCATCCCCCATTCCACATGCTTGTCTTGTGATGAGACCCGATGCTTCTCCCATCAAGAGGCTGAGGCTGTGTTCCCTCCTCTTGAATCTGGGAGGGTTGTGACCATAGATGTTATGGCATGTGACTTTCAAGGCTCGCTTCTTTGGGAAGGTTCACTTTCGGAACCCGGCCTCCATGGTGTGAGGAAGCACAAGCAGCCACACGGAGAGACAGCGTGGGGAGTGGGGTTGTTTCTGCTGAGAGCTGCTGCTGAGGTCCCAACCTACTTCCGGTATCAAAGTCAAGTATCAGACATGTGAACAAGTGAGCATCCAGATGGCTGCAGCCCCGGCCTGCACGGGAAGCAGTATGGTTAAAAAAAAAAAAAA
>NC_081572.1:30521104-30632668 GCF_022355385.1 Mustela nigripes | reverse complement strand
CCCATTTCAAAATCCATATTCCTGCTTTTTCCTTTTTTTTTTTTTTTTTAACCATACTGCTTCCCGTCATTTAAAGTAACCTCACCATACTTACCCTTTTGTCATAATTTGCTTCACCATTCTGCTATTTTGGGTCATTTAAGATATTTACTGATTTTGGGTATTATAAACAATGAGGCAACGAACATCACTGTGCTAACAGACTCTCCCCCTATTTTTGGATTATCACCTTGGAATAGAGTCCCAGAAGTGGAATTACTGGGTTAAAGGGTAGGACTGTGTTTATGGCTTTTGATACTTATTGCCAAATTGCTTTCCCGGAGGACTGTGTTTAGCATAACCGGCTCACTTTATAGGCCCAGGGGAGTTACCTCTCTCCTTCAGGCTGTCAGGTTGCCCTGTAGCCACTAGAGGGCAGGAAAGGCTATCGCTCAAGTGACAAGAGCCTGGCCCCCTCTAGGAAATCCCCCCAAATTTGCTTGAGGAACCTTCAGAGTTGCCTGGGCGGGAGGGAGAGAGGGGGATGCTTAATTAGTTAGAAGCTCAATGCCTTAAGGGACTGACTTTCTTGGATTTGCATTGAAGGCGGGATGGTTTGTGATCCAGACTCAAGGACAGAAAGCAGTGAACAGTGCCAGAGACCCAGGATTTGAGGTTGGCCATGCCACTTCCTGCTCAGAAAGCTTGGGTGACTGACCCTTCCCTGCGTGTCTCTGTCTGGGGACTTTGACCCCCACATCTTAGTGTCAGTCAGACTGGCAGTAGCTCTGAGGTCCCCCAGTGTAGACAGTGTTTCGTGCTTGTCCTTGTCATGTCCACAACAGCCAGTGTTTAATAAGAGCGCTGTACACGATGGCTGAATTGATAGATGAAATGAGATGAGAAATCCAGAGTGGGCATGGGAAAGTGAGTACAGAGTATGGCTCTGGCTCCCAGTCCCCACAGATGGTTTATTCACTCCAAGATGTGAAAGATGGAAGGATACTGAGAGGTCATCTTGTCCACATTCCTTGAGGAAAAAACAGAGGCCTGAGCAGTTACAACTGTGAGAAGGTCTCTGCGTTCCTGTGCTCGTTTAGCCAACACTGACTGTACATCCATAGTGTGCTGGGCTCTGCATTTGGCACAGAGGACAGAGAGATAATGGTGAAAAGTCCCTGCCTTCAAGGAGCATAGAGTCTGTGCAGGGAGAGGTAATGCCTTTATATGGACAACCCAAAAAGAGTAGGTCTTTGGTGCAGGGAGGTTAAGGAAGACACATGAAGTTGGGGAAACTGGCTTATCTCAGCTGTTAGAGAAGCACTTCTTAAAATATATAATTTCTTGGAACATTAATTCAACTGGAGATTTCATGAATGTTAACTAAAAAGGGATTTGGCAGTTATAGTAGTCAGTTACAGCCACACTAAATGCTGGGTAACCGACCACCCAAAACTCAACCATGAACAATAATGCTTACCATTTGTTCGTTATTTTCTCGCAGGCCCGTGGGATAACTGGGGCACCTCTGCTCCACAAGCCTTCGATTCTTCTGGGATCAGAAGGTGACTCTGAGCATGGTCTTCTCTTGGAGATAGAAAGAGAAGAGGGCAAGCTTACCTCTGTAAGTGTATTTGGGAACTTTTCTTGCATCGTGGTCACTAACATTGCACCGGCCAGACCAAGTCACATGGCCAAGGTCAGTGTTAAGAAGGCAAGGAAGTATAGGCCACCTCTAGTGGCCAGAACTGCAAAGTCATAGGAAAGAGTGTGGATATAAAGATGGGTGAAGAATTGGGAGCTTGTTGCAATCTACCATAGTCTACCATAATCGGTCTGTTCACTTAGGAATGAACCATAGTTCTACCAGTTGGCCTGTTCATTTAGGAAACCCCAGTGGACCTGGTTTCTTCATTGTAGGACTTCTCAGAGGCTTTATAGATGATTTGGTCTAAAGTCTTCACTTTAGAAGAAGGGAACTTAAGCCCAGAGAGGAACATAACTTGACTGGGATTTACAGCTCCTTGTTAGCTGGCAGAGAGACCACAGACCTTGTGACCAGCCAGGTGCAGCTCTCTTCCTAACCCTCCACTGCCAATGTGTCCCAGACACACTGGGCTAGGTAGAGCCAAGGAGGGAGCTAAGCAGCTGCGCATAGAGGAGGCTGAAGCAGGGTTGGAGGGTCCCCACCCACCACCACAACACGATTCTGGGTGGGGTGGGGATGCCACGGTCAGACCCAGCCTGGAGGAAAACTGTGGACAAAGTTAAGGGCATGTACTGAGGAGCCAGGTTGTCTGGGTAATCCTGGGCACGTTATGTAGCAGCCTGCCTATGCCTCACTCGTAAAATAGCAGAGGTAGACACTCTTACCTCATACGTTTGTTGAGTTAATAATTGTAAAGTATTTAGAATGGGACCAAGAATGTAGTACGCCCTCAGCATAGGTCTGATACTCCTACTACTCCTACTAATTATTTAGCCTACTTCCTCTACCATGACTTTCCCTATTCCTGGGTTTTCCCATCCTCCTGGCTCCCTTCCCAATAATCCATCTCCCCCCCCTTTTAAAAACTTTTGAATAGATTTAGTATTTATCCAAATGAATTTCATTTAATTTGAGATCATTTTACACTAGAAATGACCAAGTGTGTCTCCCTCCTCTTAACTGCACAGATATGGAGACCCAGAGAAATGTGTGCTCAGATATAGAATATTACAGGCTTGACATGTCTGAACTATGTATAAATTTCAATCGTCTACATATATACATTTTTACACGTACATATAGAGACAAATGCACAGAGCAAGATCTAGAAGGATTGATAGCACAGGATCCAGTCACCCTTGGAGTGAGGAGTGAATGAAAAGTGCTTCTGATTCTATTGAAATGCATATACGTCCAATACCCCATTCTTGATATTAGTTAGTTACAGTTGGTCCGCACTAAGATGCAACAAGATAACAAGCATTATCTAATATTAAGAAGGGGCACACTAGAAAAGTTCAGCCTCTGAAGGAGGGGCAGGAGGTAGAGTTACCTTTGGGAAACGGGAATATTGTTTGCTACCATCCCGGATCCCACTCTGGTTGACCATCCGTCTTTTTAGATATTTGGGTGGAAATGGATTGAGTCTGACCCAGAGGAATAATTCACCTACGTCTGTACTTTCTCACCCTGGGTCCAGGTTAGAACAACCAGGGAAGATTTAAACAGCAACAACAAGAAGCCAGATGCTTGACCCCACCCAAGACCAATTCCCAACTGAATCTCTGTGGGGAGGCCCCAGGGACTGGTATGATTTTAAAGCTCCAGGAGAGATTCTAACATGCATCCAGGTTTAACTGACCTATGGCCTCGGATGGGCCCACTGACACTTGGTTTCAGACACAAGGGTATCTGCCTCCTACCCCGGCATTCATGAGCCGGGTAATGTTCAGCAAATAACTTTGTCTCTCTAAGCCCCAGTTGCCTTTCCTGTACAATGGGAATAAGAATTGCTACCTTGCTGCGATTTTTATTTTATTTTTTTAGATTATTTATTTATTTATTTGACAGACGGAGGTCACAAGTAGGCAGAGAGGCAGGCAGAGAGAGTCGGAGAAGCAGGCTCCCTGCTGAGCAGAGAGCCCCACGAGGGACTTGATCCCAGGACCCTGGGATTATGACCTGAGCTGAAAGCAGAGGCTCTAACCCACTGAGCCACCCAGGCGCCCCTTGCTGCGATTTTATCAGAAACCAATGAAAACCTATGGAATGCACCTTGTGTCTGTAGCTGGCCTGCCGAATGGACTTTAAGTATTTGTCAGTTAAATGGACGGCAGTCAGTAAGTGCGGTGCTAGAGAGAGGGGCCGTCTGCCCTCCTACCTGGGTGGGGCTGCTGACTTCTATGTTCTCAGACCTAAGTCCTTGGCAAGAAGAAGGTCTGAGACCTGAGGGGAGGCTCGCTCCAGGAATACTCTGTCTATTTACTGATCAAAAGCAGCTGGTGTGGGGCAGAGCGAGGGCCAAACCCAGTCCTTCCAATTGCCAAGTCTTGTCCCCGCAGGGCTGGGCCAGTCTCGGGGGGAACCACCTCTTCCAATCAATCTCCCCAGAGAGGGTGTCTTCTTCTAAGCCACACAGCACTGCTTTTTGGCCAGCTGTGGCCCTGCCTGCCCCCCACCCCACCCCCCGCCCACACACCGTAGGCTGGAAACAAAGATGCCAGGAGGAGCTCACGCTGTCTGCCCTGCCAGCTTGCCACTTTAGCCCTGACCACAGCTGCCAGCAGCCTGACTGGGCCGAAGGCAGGGAGGCAGCGAGCAAGGAAAGGGTAGCTATTTTGAGCCAAGGTGTCAGGTAATGTCTAAGTGGTGGTCTGGTCGGTTCCTCTAGGTGGCAAGAGGCCTGATTCTGGCGAGGTTCATGCTTAGTGTATAATAGCACCCAGGCTTTTGTTCTGAGAAAACGGATTTCTCCCGTGTCAGAGTCTCCCACTCAGAGGTAGATGGCTGGGAAATAGCGTCAGGATAGGCACGAAATAATGATCTCAGCAGTTAACACACCTTTGCTTCAGAACCGCTACCCCTACTACTTTGTCCTTCCGTTCCCCCACCAGTCGAGGACATTCTGTGGGTTTGACCCTTGGTAGTTTGTGTTAGGGAAACAATAGGTTACCTGAAATGTATTCAGAGGTCCTGACATGTCCCACGGGGAGGTGTGGCTCTGATGGGGTGCCTGGGTTGATGCGTGAACTCTTGGGACCAGTGGGAGTTGGATGTTGTCGTGGTCCCTTCTTCGGATGAAGAAGCCAAGGCTCAGAGACACGAGTTAACAAATCCAGAGGAGGCAAGGAAGCTACGTTTCGGGAAGGCCTTTTGAATCCAACCTGTAATCTTCCCGAATTTATAGAAGAAAAAAAAAAGAAATTAGTGTTAACAAGCTAGTTTTAAAAACATAAAAAATGGTGACATCTTGGTGGCTCAGTGGGTTAAACATCTGCCTTTGGCTCAGGTCCTGATCCCAGGGTCCTGAGATTGAGTCCTACTTCCGGCTCCCTGCTCAGTGGGGAGCCTGTTCATCTCCCTTTCCCACTCCCCCTGCTTGTGCTCGCTCTCTCTGACAAATAAATAAATAAATAATTAGAAAAAATAGAATCTGAATTTTGAAAGTGAAGTTTTCTTTCTTTCTTTCTTTCTCTTTTTTTTTTTTTTTTTTTTTTTTTAGATTTTATTTATTTATTTGACAGAGGGAGACAGAGAGAGAGAGGGAACACAAGCAGGGGGAGTGGGTGAGGGAAGAAGCAGGCTTCCCACCAAGCAGGGACCCGCCCCACCATGTGGGCCTCAATCCCAGGACCCTGGGATCATGACCTGAGCCAAAAGCAGATGCTTAACCCACTGAGCCACCCAGGCACCCAAAAGTGAAGTTTTCTCTTAGGAGTGAGTACAAATGAAGATTTGAGAACAGAGAGTTAAATATGTTTCTTAGAAGCCACATTGACAGTATCTTCCTGTGCAAGCCGAATGGGTACTCGCCTCACTAAATTGTCTACAGAGAGAAAGATGTAAAAGTGGTTTAGAAACCAAGGGGCCATGCAAGTGTCCGTGAGCAGTCATCATTAAGCTGGGGTTCATAGACCCTCGGGAAACCCTTAGATGGATGAGTAATTGACCACGAGAACTGCCTACCTTTGCCAGCAGAACATTGCATGTGTGCCCATACCTGATTTTCTCCAGGGGGAGGGTACAGAGCTTTCATCAGATTCTTAAAGCTGTGTTTGCCTCAAAAATGATTGAACACCACTCCTCTAGCTCAACCCATGACGTCATTTGCTGGTGAGAAGAACTAAGTAATAATGTCAGGATCTGAAGTGCCACCTACATTCTCTGCAAATACGTTTCCACATCACAGCAATCCAGGAAAGACGTAAAAGAAAACTGACCAGGGAAAGGAAGATGAGGTGAAGATGCCCTTTTCCCAGTGCCCCTGGAGTTAGTTCCCATACCCAGCTGGAGAGAGAGAGGGAGAGGAAGAGAGAGAGAGAGACTGAGGCTTCATCCCAGGAAGGCACTGTTGCTTGAGCACATGGCAAGAGCTCCATCCCTTTCAAAGTGATGAGACGAGATTGCTCAAATGCTTTCGAAGTCTTGGACCTGCGAGGTTTTGCTCCGAGTTCAGGAAATAACAGGTTATAAATCTGCCCGAATCATCTCAGCTCACGCAGATTCATTGCCGGGCCACAGTGGCTCTGGCTACATCGTGTTCTTTTTGTGTAATGACTTTTGATGCTGTGGATTTGGATGGATTAGGCCATTTAGGGGAAAGAGGGGAATATTAATATACAAAATTGTTAAATGTCAAATAAAATCCCTTAATAATGTGTGTGTTTAGGGTGAGTACGCAGGCACTTTGAAAACACTTCTAGCACCAGCTTAAACATTTAAGAAATCCATTTTGCAAGTTCAAACAAATAATCCTTCACCAATTACGCCATACCTGTGCGAGTCTGCTGGGTAATTCTGCAGGGGCTCAGCTGGGAGTGAAGTCCTATTCCTTTGGTAACATTAGCACACCTGATTCTTTATCCAACTGGCTGAATACTTAAATTTCACAGATAAGTGTGCAGCTTGCAACCAAGAGCTGGTTTTCATATTTCGTGCAATTAATTAACCAAGTGGTTGATTTGACTTGACTCTAAAGGCCGATGTGTGTTCAAAGATCTCACCTTAAAGATCCTACCTTTTGGTTTCATAGATGCTTGCAAATAATGGCCTGTGATTTAGAATCATTTGGAGGGGGGCAGCTGTTGAAAGGGTCATGGAAGAAGCTGAAAATAGTAATGAGGATGTGATAATTTTTTCTGGGTTGTATCATCTCATGTCCTATTATATTATGATATGTTCTCACTAGGGTAGACTGAAAACATGACCATTCTTTCATTTAGTGATTCAGAAAGAATGTCGTTCCATCATTAAGCTGGAGACAGGCGTGTATAGAATTATCTATGATTCAGGAGAGATCCTGGTAAGTCGTCTAATAGAGGTGATAATGAAAGAATATGGAACACAGAGGGAAAGATACCATGTCTTCTCAGGACAGTCTGGTAGGTAGGTCATTAGGGTTAGCATCTTGGAGGTGATAGCTTTTGAAAAGGCTATGATAGAGGTAAATGGGCTAAAAATAGCTCAGTTCCCACCCAATAGTAGATGTTGGTTGAGTGTTGGCTAATCTCATTGAAAAAGCAACAAGACTACACCAGAAACCCTTTAGAGGAAGATCGAGAAGAATCACTCATGGTTTCATACCACCAATGTGAGCTTTATTGGGATTTTGGGGCATTTCTTGCCAGCCTCTCCCTTGGGTACGGCTTCTCCATAGCTGTTGTCCTATTATGTTATCCTAGTAAGCATACATTCTTGCATTCCTTGTTAGGAACAAATCAATTGGAAGCGTTTCCCCATGTTGTCACAAGAACGGCAGACTTACACTAGGTGGAGGTTGGATCACGAGCATTCTCAGGGAAGGAGACAGTGAAGGTGAAGTCCCTGCTGTCAGGGGTAGGGACTCCACCGAGGTTGCGCCTTGGATTTTATGGAAGACCTGGAGTGCTCTGTGAAAGAGCTAGGGTCTTATCATGGAGGAGATGGAAAGCCATTTGAGGTTCTGGACAAGACGGTGGCATGAGTTGATTTGCTCCTCTCTAGACCTGGCTTTGGAAATTCTGGGATTCCCAGGGGCTCTTGGCAATTTCAGGGGTCTCTTATGGAGATGAGTAAGCAATTTAGCAATTGATATAAAGAAAAAACTCATTAACTAGCGTCTGAATGAAAATGCTAATGGATTCTGTAAGTACAGCTTCTCCTATGAGTTACCATAAGACAGTCCTGTTCATCATAAGACTTGGTTTGAGAAGCTTTACACTTGCTTGGCATTTGTTCTCAACCATCTCTCAGAACTGCCCCATGCTTCTTCTTGCCAAGCTTGATCTTCCAGTTCACGGATGGCAAGTAAGCTTCGACATAGCTGACATCTCCGGTGGCTGGCTGCTAATTTCCTGGGAACTCTTTTGAGAAGGACACTGAGGTCATGCCTGGACTTAGCAGGAGAGAGGCCATTCGTGTAGGAATAGGAAGCATCAGCATGTATGTCCTGTATTTGTCGTGCTTATTCTCTCTCAAGTGTTCACTTCCTGTGACTTATGTTTAATTTTAGTATGGCCCGCATTGATATAGCAGAACCAAACCAATTGGGGTTTAGAGAAAGAAGCAGAGAGAAGAAAACACCTACTAGCCAATATCTCCATAAAGTACTTGATCCAAAGTACTTGATCCTAAGTCGGCTTAGGTCCATCCATATATCCATGCATCCATCCCCTTCATTGAATCATTCATCCATTTAACGAATCTTTATTCAGCATTTACAATGGGCCAAGCAGCGTTCTGGGGAAACAGACTTCTTGTCTCTAGAATTTAGAATTCAGTAAGGCAGCATCCAAAGAGGTGGCTAAGTGTAGTACAGTGTGTTCTGAGCTAGGCTAGAGGTCTGAACGCCGGGCCACGGCACAGAGGCAGAACTCACTTGACACCCCCCGCCCCCGGGGGGATGGGCAGGAAAGTTGGTGGAGGCAGAGGTGGGGTTGTGGTGAACTCACTCAGCTCAGACGTCTATAAGGACAGGAGTCATGCGTTTCATTCATCACTGCATCCCCAGTATCTCTCATAGTACCTGGAGCATAGTAGGTGTTCTGTAGGTTTTTTGTTGAATGAATGGGTTTGTCCAAGGAGTAGAAGTTACTCCCAAAGGTCATCTAGTGCATCCACCTGCCTCTGGGCTGAGCCGCACCTAAATGATCCCAAGTGCTATTTCGGGTGTGGTTATTCTTAGCGGGCCTCTTTGACAGCTGGAAAGAGTCAGAGAAGCCACTTCTCCTCCGAGGCTTTTGGGCTTTTGTGCTACGGGGCCACATTCAGGAGGAGCTCTGTTGGGTGGAAACAGGAGCCGGGAGGAGAGAGAAACGCAAGTGGGCCCTAAACCTGGAGCTCGGCTGGAGGGAAATCCAGGTGGGCAGTCTCCTCCCCCTGGGTGATCAGGAGGGAAAACTGAGGAACCCATCTTCAGGAGAGGCCTGGAGACTTGGTAACTGAGGCTCCTGAGGGACTGGGACTTTGCTGGGCCCTACCCTGGGGACCTGCCAAGGAGGAGAAGGAATTTTCAAGGGCCTCACCCATAGGGGCAGAGATGTCCGGAAACATGCGGTTTCAGTCCCCGTGCTCCCTGCCCCCACTTCTGCCAAGCACTCTGGGGAGAGCGGAGTTTGAGGCTGGGGCTCCATAAGGAGATCTTTTCTTCCAGGGCCTGTTTTTTCCAGGGTATTTCTCAGTGGCCGGGGAGTGTCGGGGCCTAACACAGTCAGGCTGTACCAGGAGCCAGAGCCCAGAGTATTCTAATCTCATGGGGAGATAGGAAGAAATGATTAGTGCGCACTGAATGGCCCTGCTGTGAGCATTCTGAGCTGGACTGGTCTTGGGGAAAATCAAGGGCAAATTCTAATCTCATTTTCAGGTAGGGGAAGGGTAGAGAAGTGACTTTCTGGGGCAGTCTCTTGAAAAACAGGCATAAATAGGGAACAATGGTACCATTCCTTTCTGACCTACTCAACCTGGTGCTTGATACGAAATGAGTGGTGTGTGTGTACATGTGTGTGTGTGTGTGTGTGTGTGAGAGAGAGAGAGAGAGAGAGAGAGACTAAGTATAACCTTGTGAACCCTCTTAGGAGGCTAAAGCTTGCTCCCAAATCCCCCCAGCATAGGGATGGATTTGCCCCTTTTTTTCTTATAAAACCCTGTGTTTTCTAGATGCAATACAAAATGTAGATCAGTGGAGCCACCCCTAAGCTCCAGAACCCCTTGATGACCACCTAATCCCCACCCCCAACTCCCCTCTGTCCCACCTCTTGCCACCCAAAGCTCTTTCACTAAAAAATAAAAGTTACAGAACAGGGCTGAGGGACCCTGGGGGAGGAGGAGACCCAAGGGGTGACCGCTGGCTGAAGGCCCACAGCCAGGGAGGGTGGGAAAGAAGAGACAGCGGGCACCAGATCTGGCAAACATTACTGAACAAGGACCATGTACCTGCAATGGTGTCGCACCTGTGGGCACTGCAGATAAGAGGAATATGCTGTCTCCGCCCAGGAGGAATTTCTGAGACTCTTCGTCTCATGACTATCTGTAGAAAGTCATTAGAGACTGAAGCAGATGATGATGCCAGCGATACTACATACTTTCACTTTAGAGCCTGACAGCATGTGTACAGTCAGGACCACCATGGTTGGCATTTCCAAAAACCCGAAAGCCTCCTGGACAGATCCACCCGTGTCTGGACTACTCACGGCAGAAGCTTAGACGTGTTGTATCTATTCTACCTTTGCTCTTGAAACGGCACTGGACCTCTGCTGGCTTTGCCACTCACTGTGTCCGTGACCGTGGGAAAAGCACTTTCAGGTCCCCTGTTGGTATTCAGCTGAACCATACGAAAGTGTTACTTTTTTTTAGGTCATTGAGAGGAAGGGGCTGATCTGCTTTCAAAAGTCCCTTTGATCACTCACATTTGAGACTCCCTAAAAATGCCCATTTTCTCTGTGCCCTGTCCTCCACATGGTGGGTTTTCCGTGACCAGTCACTTGCCTATCACTGCACTGCGGCCTGGCCCCAGCAAGATGCACTGACTGTCATGACTGCTGTCAAGTCCTACTCTGGGATTAGGGGGCATATTCTGTTTTATGGACTTAAAATGTTCTTTTTTTTTTCTAATTATTTATTTGTCAGAGTCAGAGAGAGAGAGCGAGAGAGAGAGAGAGAGCGCAAGCAGGGGGAGCAGCAGGCAGAGGGAGAAGCAGGCTCCCTGCTGAGCAGGAAGCTGGGTGCGGGGCTCCATCCCAGGACCCTGGGATCATGGTCTGAGCCAAAGGCAGAGACTTAACTGACTGAGCCACCCAGGTGTCCCTGGACTTACAATGTTCTTATTAAAAAATAAAACAATAAAATGTTCTTATTGTATGTTCCCTGTGCTGAAGGACTTTGTGACCCTCAGTGCTAGCTTCATGTTACCTGCTTTAGTTACTTTCTTGGGCTCTCTAATCCAGAAATAATTTCTCCTTCCTTCATGCTCCATGAACCCTTTTCATATTTTTTGTTACATTTTTTTCTTATTTTAATTGTCCATTGTACAGTATGTGGGGGTAGAAAAAATGTAAAGAGGGAAATAAACTTCATGTGCAATCTACCATCACCCAATGTTAACATTTGATACATTTCCTTCTAGTCTCTTCTTTATGCATACGTTGAAGGTATTTTTTCTTTTTTCTTTTCATTATTTACTTAGTTATTTGAGAGAAAGCAAGATAGAGCATGCAAGTGCAACATGAGTGGGGAGAGGGACAGAGGGAGAGAATCTTTTTTTTTTTTTTTTAAAGATTTTATTTATTTATTTGACAGAGAGAAATCACAAGTAGATAGAGAGGCAGGCAGAGAGAGAGAGAGAGAGAGGGAAGCAGGCTCCCTGCTGAGAGCCCGATGCGGGACTCGATCCCAGGACTCTGAGATCATGACCTGAGCCGAAAGCAGCGGCCCAACCCACTGAGCCACCCAGGCGCCCGAGGGAGAGAATCTTAAGCAAACTCCCCACTGAGTGCGGAGCCCAGCATGAGACTTGATCCCAGGACCTTGAGATCTTTACACGAGCCAAAATCAAGAGTCGACCGCTCAATTGACTGAGCCACCAAATTTATTTTTTTCTAAACTTCCATAGTTCTTTCTAGTAGATTGTATTTTTAAAATATATTTATTTTTTAGAGCAATTTTGGGTTCACAGCAAAATTGAACAGAAGGTACAGAGATTTCCCATGTGCCCTCTGGCCCTCTAACATCCACCATTGTCAACATCCTGTCCCAGAGTGGGACATTTGTTACAGTTGATGAGCCCATCTAATATATCATAACTACCCAAAGTCCATAGTTTGCATTAGGGTTCACTCTTGGTGGCGTACATTCTGTGGGCTTGGACAAATGCGTAATGACATGTATATATCATTACAGTAACATGCAGAATTGTTTCACTGTCCTCAAAATCCTCTGTGCTCTGCCTACTCATCCCTCCCTTCCCCAAACCCTGGCCACCACTGATCTTTGTATTGTATTTGCCTTTTCCAGAATGTCATATAGCTAGGAATGAGACCATATGTAGCTGTCTCAGATTGGCTTTTTCCGCTTAGTGATATGCATTTAAGATTCTTCTGTGTCTTGGCATGGCTGGCTGGTTCAGCCAGAGGAACGTGTGACTCTTGATCTCTGGGTCATCGGTTTGAGTCTCCATGTTGGGTACAGTGATTACCTAAAAATAAAAATCTTTAAAAAAAGAAAGATTCCCCCATATCTTTTCTTAGCAGTAGATTGCACTTTGGGCTCCAATTCCTAATCCTTTCCTGTATCTACATCTTTTGTCATATGACTTTGCAGTTCCTCCTGCTAAAGGAGGGAATGGAGTATATACCCCTCAACAGACATACTTGTTTGGTTTTGACCATGTGACTTGCCTTGGCCACTGGATTTTTATTGTTTGTTTATTGTGTCAATGTATAATAACTTTGTTATATTTATTTACATGAAGTATGATGGTCTGTTTTCACTAGCTGACTCACAGACTGAGGCTACTAGAAGATACAGAGTGCATCTTATCGCTTTCCCGTAGAACCATCGGCAAAGAGCAATGTTCACTAGAATGTCAGATAACTGTATTAGTTATCTATGCAGGTGCAAATTACCCTTAAACTTAGTAGTCAAAGCAGGACACAATTAGTTTCTCATGGTTTCTGTGGAGCCAGGATCTGGGTGTGGCTTAGCTGTCCTCTGGCCCAGGGTCTCTGGTGCTGGGGGTAGAGCTGGGACTACTCTCATCTCAAGACTCAACCAGTAAGGCTCTGCTTCCAGTCCCACTCAGGAGGTTGCTGGCAGGATGCAGTTTCTCACTGGCTGATCAGGACAGGCTGCCCAGGGCAATTTATAATATGGCAGCTGTCTCCAAAAGAATAAATAAGCAAGCAGAAGAGAGCAAACCAGACAGGAGCCAGAATCTTTTGTAGCCTTATCTTGGAAGGGACATCCTGATTCTACTTGTCAAAGAAAAGCGCTAGGTCCAGCCCATATTCAAGGGGAGGGAAATGACCCAGGTATGAACACCCAAGAGTGGGGAACACTGGGAGCTATCTTAGCAGCTGCCTACCACACTCACAGAGGATAGAGTTGGTTTGTGTAACTTAGGGGTGCCTTGTTTAATTCTTTGATAAAAAGAAATGGGAACATTGCCCATTTTGGATAATTCACATGCTAGATATCTGGACTATGAGAAGTTGACACATGCAGTTCTATGAATCCTATAATACAATGAGTTAGGTCAGTGTCCTTCAATGGGAGTCTGTGTATATATAATTTTGTGTTTATATGCATTTGGGGTGTGGGGTAAAAATATAAGCCTTCATCAAATTCTCTTCAGGTTTCCTGACCTCCAAAAGGGCACTACTTTGGAGAGTTAAAATAAAGGGTGGAGTAGACCAGGGTGGGGGAAATGTTAAGACTCTAATTGCAAATGCAAGATCAGGCTACAGAAAGCTAAACTGACAGCTCATTGGAACATTGCCCTTGTGGGGTTTGGTTTCATGTCAGAGGGACTTCATGCCCTGCCTGACCCAACCTGGTCAGTTCATCTCTGAGAGACAGGAGGTATTGTTGGAATATTCCCGAAAAGAAAGATGCGATCCATGAAGTCTCCTGAATGAATGTTGTTAGAAAAGATGTTGAGTGTGTCTGTGTCTGTGGGGCAGAAGAGGGGATGGTGCTGGGGGCTTAAGATGAAGGATAAGCAGAGAAAATTGCAGGGTGTCCTCTGGGCAAATCCTCAGCCTCTTTAGCATGCTAGTGCTGTGGAGAGAGCTTTGGGCTGACTCAGGTCGACTGAGATTTGGATCCCAGTTGAGCCCCTTTCCAGCTAGAGGGGAGATGACCTCACACAAAATTTAATTCATGGGGATGATGAGATACAATTTGCTTGTTTAAACTTTCATTTTGTTCAAAGAGGATTCCTGGTAGCATTTGGAAAATAAAAAAGATATAAACACAAAAGCATCTACCATTAGGCGTAGCGTTTCTCTCCCCCTCCCAACCATCTACTCATTGGTCCATCCATTAACCCACTTGGCTCTCAAGCTGTTTGCCACCTTTCATCGATCCAGCTATCCGCTCTCCATCAGTTCATCCATCCACCCATCCATTCACCCACTCAGTCACGTGTCTGTCCACCTACACATGTGTTCATGCATCCAATCATTTATCCACCCTCCATTCATCCACCTATCCATCCATCCATTCATCCATCCACTATCAATTTACCCACCCAGCTATATGTATATTCACTTATACATGGATCCAACTATTCATCCACCTACCCATCACCCATCCATCCATCCATCCATCTGTCCATCCATCCATCCATCCATCTGTCCATCCATCCATCCATCCATCCTTCCATCTGTCCATCCATCCATCCATCCATCCATCCACTATCCATTTACCCACCCAGCTACATGTATTTCCACTTACACAAGGATCCAACTACCCATTCATCCACACTTCATTTCATCCATTAACCCACCCAGCTACATGTCCATCCATCTACACATAAATTCATGTATCCTACCACTCATCCACCCCAACCACCATCCATCCATCCATCTGTCCGTCCGTCTATCCATCCATCCATCCATCCATCTGTAACAGCTATTGAGCCCCTATACTATACCAGGAACTACACTGGCTGCCTTTGTTGCCTTAGACTCTAGGGGAACAAGGCAGCTATGGTCTCTGTTCTCATAAAGCTTATAATCAATTAAAAGCAATTCAACATTTTTCCTTTCTTCCTTCCCCCCACCATCTGCCCTTTATCCTATTTTCCTCTCTCTCCTTCAGATCCTGTTTTGGGGAAAAACGGACTCCACCACGAGTCTAGGGGAAAAAAACAAAGTTGTGGTGGACCCAGTTTCCTCCAGAGAGACCTTTGACCCTGATAGAGAGTGCCGTGTTCAATTGCCCCAGTGAGACCCACATGATGGAAATTAAGAACTTGTTTGAACCACTGTGAGAGGCTAGGAGGGGTCCCTAAGATCCAGCACCAATTCTCTCTATGGGATTGGCCTTGGGATTGGCCTGACTCATAGGTAAGAACGTAAATGCCTTCTCCCTTCTGTCTCCAGCACCCCCTCTCCATCTATTCTTGGATGCCTAGATGGCTACCAAGTGAAGTGTCTTTCTTGAGCTTAAGGCTGTGATCCCCGTGAAAATGAAAATCTTTCTGTGGGAGGGTCACAGTTTAAATAGGTACTAATTATTTACACTTGGTCATGAATGAGTGTCACTTATTTTTTCAGTGGAATTGAATCAGCAGGTATTCATGAGGCCAGATTGGGGGTGGGAACAGCCTGTGGCAATGGTATATGTTTCCTGGTTAGGGAAGGAGGAGACACTGGCAATGGTTCTGCTGGGCCACGTGTGGATTCCCGAGCCTTGCACAGGCAGCTCCCATTCTGGGCTTCTGGAGATTGATGGTCTGAAGTGGGTACAGAAAGGAGACACTGAGGGCTGGCTCTGTGGACACATGACCTAAGTGGCTGCACAGGGCCTCGTGTTTGGTTTAATGCTCTCCTGTTGTCATCTTACAAAGAATGATTTATGGCCACGGGGTCATTTTGTGCTGTGCTGGCAAATTATGTAGCTGGTCTTGGTGGGGAAGTAGGACTCAGGGAAAGGGACCTGAGGACAAACACTGCTCGCTGTAGAAACTTGCCTCAGCTGCTGCTGCTCCCTGTCCTTCATGATCCAGCTCAGGACTGGCCTCCTTGAGAAAGCCATTTCTGAAAAAGCCCACCTGCCAGGATCACTCAACTCCTCCCAGGCACGTCTGCAGACAGGAGGCTCTGCTTGGCAGATCTTTTTGCTTGTTGGCGGTGCTTAGCGAAGTTGGGTGGTTTCAAGTGCGAGCACCCATTTCCTTGCTGTTCCCACTGCCTGGTGGGAAAAAATGGCTTTGGAATTACATGGGCCTGGGCTTGAGTTTTCCACTTCACTCCTTACAAGCTGAGTGGGGAAAGGAAGATGGCAGCCTCAGGAGCATCAGTGTACCTGCTTCCCTCCCACTTCCCCTGGGTAGCTGTGAGGACAGAGTGAGTTCTTGATGGAAGGTATTGGCAAACAGTAGGCATCAAATAAACGAAAGGGTCTTCATGACTCAGAGCTTCACATCCTCACCTATGAAGTGGAGAAATCACCCTTACCTCTAGGTGGTCAGGCACAAAGCATTAAGATACATTATCAGCCAAAAATACCCAGACCCCCAGCAGCACCTCCCCTCCTGGCAGCCTGAGAGCCGTGCCCAGCGGGAGGCCTGTAGCCAGGCGGCATCTCTGGGGGCGGTGGTGCCTCGGGAGTTTCTAGCCGCTGAGCCCTTTGAGGTTTGAGTTACATTTTCACTTGGCAGAGCTGGTTCTCAGATGCAAAGAGAAAATCTGTCAGAGAGAGAAGGAGGAGGGGAGAAAGAGGGCGGGGCGGGGTCGGGAGAGAGAAAGAGAGAGAAGAGGCAGGGAGCGCAAAAAAAAAAAAAAAAAAAAAAAAAAAAAAAATGGCCCCCATGGCTTCTTGGACTTGGAATGGTTCTGTGGAGACCAGGGGGATGCATGCAAATAAGAAACGCATGCATGAGTCTTCCCTCCCCACACATGTGCCTCTGGATTGAGGGCACTGAGTTCTTAATATGCTGTTTTAGGACTGGCTGGGCTTGGGATGGGGAGGATGACGTGGAGACAGAGCCTGCACCTGCGTCCTCTCATCCTATCCTGGGTGAAAGGGGAGAAGATGGGAGCAGTGGCTGGATCTGTGTCTCTATTCTTGGATTCTGGAAGGTCTTGAGACCTCCTGGATCGGGGGAGCTTTAGAGGAGTACCGAATATTTGGAACCACTGGGCGTGGAAAGAGCATGAGTTTTAAAGTCAGAGAGACTTGATGGACTATCTTGAGGGACTGGCTATGTCACTCACTAGTTGGGTGACTTTGGATAGTTACTTAGGCTCTCTGTGCCTGAATTTCCTTATCCCAAATGTGAGGACTGTGATCACTATTCTAAACAGGCTTTTATGAGGATGAAACCGAATTTTGCATTTTACTTATCTGATGACTCACTGATTGGGTCCCCTATACTTTTTTTTTTTCCAGAAAGGATAAAGACTGCTTTCTCCCTCAAAGCCATACATACACTAAAGGAATCACGGCACAAAAAAAAGAAGAGCGGAACAGAATTATGAAGGTAGGGCAGTGTTAGTGCACAAACATGCACCACAGGGAGTCCTGTGCGATTATTAAAATTGGTTGGTAAATTTGTTTCTGCACTTCTGGTTGGCCAAAGTAACGTGGAAAACATCATTTTTAAAATTCATTTTGTGTATTTCGAAGAAATGGTTTCTTGGGAGAGCAGCTTTCCTTGGGATCGTCTTTCCCAGGGGTCCTCTTAAAGGAGGCTGTTGCAGAGTGGGAATAAATGGACAGCAGCTCTTTGTTGCCTCAGACTGTGCGTGGGAGGTGTAGGGAGACTACAGTGCACCTGTCTCGGCCCCGGCACATAGTGGGTGCCCTCTCCGTTGGGCTTCATGCAGTGTTTCTGGAGATTGCTCATTTCAGGGGAAGGGCTGGTGATCTCATGTCGCTTTTATCCTACTTCCTATGACCTGTGGCTTGACTTCACCTCTGGCAAACCCAGCCTGCTCCTTTGTCCCCGCCTCTCTGAAGGCTTCATGAGGGCATGTCTCAGGATCTCTGCGATGGAGATGACGTGCACTCATTGGGCTGCTCTCAGGAGGCTCGAATCTTCTTCCTGAAATTCCCTGTGGTTGGCTCAGGGAGAAGCATCTCTCTGGGTTCTGTCCCAGGGGGGAAACATGTGGGCATTCTCTAAGCACTCGAGCACAGTTCCCTCCTGCCTTCCCTTCTTTGTCTTTCCTTCCTGGGCAAATGAAAGGCAGAGTGAATGAAAATTTCCCTTCTGATGGGAAAACTCCCCTGAGCCCTGTAATGAGCTAGAATAATTGATTTGTCGATAAAAACCGAGGCTGTGGAATGGAGGCTTGGTGTCAAAACAGTCCGGATCACTCTGGTACCAATTCATGGTCGCTGGAGGGAAGCTGTTAGGCGAGAGCCCGGTGAAAAGGGGGCAGATTTGGGTGGAAACATGAAAGATCTGATTGTGTTCAAGTTCCCCAGCATGGCACTACCCTGGTGGGATCTGATTTCACTGCTCCAGACCGAGGTCCTGGTTAATATTTGCTTTCTCTCCTTTCTCGTGAGGGTAGAAATAACTTGGCAATTGCCCCATTGCAGCTACTGTTTGAACGTGGATATTCATTGAATCTGGAGTTCTGTTACTCTTTAAATATTTAGGGGTTTGGCTGAGGCCTTTGTGTTCTTAGGATGCGATAGACAGTGAAAAATGGTATTGGAATGTTTCTACTGGGTTCGGAAAGGAGATGGATTCTCAGCCTTCCCCCCCCCCCCCCAGTCCCCCCCCCCCCGCCCCCGCAACACTTGTTTCTTCCCTCTTCTTCTGCCTGTAGCTTCTTTTGAGAACCAAGTTCTTTCCACATGTATGGACAGAGGCCATGGGATAGAGGAGAATTACAATTAAGGAGGAGAATTGGACTTAGAGCCACAGGAGGACGGTCACATCTTGGCTCCTTCCCCATGAGCCAGGCAAATCTGGGCAAGTATTGATCTGTGAAATGGGGCTGTGGACATTTTCTCTAGAAAGCTGATATAAAGGTCAAATGAGATATGATGTATATATATGTAAGGCAGCCAAAATAATACTATTACTGTTTTATGCCAATGCCATTGATAAAAAAAAAATATATGCTTCCAAAGGATTGTCAATGCATTATGAACAGGTATAAATATATACAAACAATTTTTAATTGAAGTATAGTTGCCACGTAATGTTACATTACATATGCTATATTTCTTGTAGGATGAAGCTAGTTAAAGCTTGGGTGGCCTAGGTCCTTTAATGGTGATGAGTTTGCTGCACATCTTTTGCTGTCTAGGAAAAAGGCATAGGCAAGAGGGATGGCTGAGCCATTCTTTGGGCCCAGTGCCACTATTTAATGCTCTGGTTTCATCCCTCCAGCAACTCAAGGAGGCAGGGCACTTATTTTTGTTTGAAAGAGGAGGAAATAAACTCAGACATTCTGAGCCACGTGTCTTGGGTCTCAGAGTGACTCAGAGAGCCTACCTCCAGTCTCTGGGCCTCCACATTTCAACTTCTTTCAACTTGACTAAGATGCCACTCACAGCTTCTGATGGTGACCAGTTAATGCTGGGGGGCCTCCCCCTCCCCACTTGGAGACTCGGGCCTTCGGACTCTCATCGTCTTGTGGTTGGCTTTTTCTCCTGGTGGTTATTAAACATCTACTCCATGCCAAGCAGGTGTGGGAAGTAAGGAGCCAGGCAGAGCCCCCATCCTCAAGAAGCCGACAGTTTATTCAGGAGATAGAGCAACAATTTTTCAAAAAGAACAAAGAGGAAAAGTTTGAGAAGGAATGCCGAGTGTTTTTCTTTCATCCCCTGTGCATGCTTTTCAGTAGGTGGGCAGTGTGTGGCACCTAAACGAATACAGTCTCTCTCTCCCATAGGTGTTTCCCTGATGCCGGAGATCCTGCTATTGGTTCCCCCCGGAATTTAAGACAGCATGTCTCCGGGGCACGGTCGGCCCTTGGACTGACAGTCCAGGAGCCACACTCCATAATAAAAGCCTTAGTGGTGTGAGCTAGGGGGTGGACTCAGCCAAGGTCACAGGAAAAACCACCATGGCTGGTAGCTGTTGAGGCCCAGGAAGCTGCATGTTCATTTAGTCCTCGTGACTCCCGATGACGTGGGTGTTCTTGCTGTGCCAGCCTACCCAAGAGCAAGCCAAGGCACAATGCAGTTGCCAGTGTCCACCTCCAGGCACACAAGTGGGAGGGGAAGGCCAACCTCAGGCCAGGCCCCAGGGAGGACCTGATGCTCTGTGGGCACCTGCATGTGGGGCCAGCAGGTGCCTTGGGTCGGAGGAGGTCCTGACCAGCAGCAGGAAACAGGGTGAAAGCAGGAAATTGTCCAGTGTTGGACAATTCCTAGGGTTGGACTGGTCGTACCCCCACCTCCATCAGCTCCACGTCTACCTGTCTTTCCCTGATGTCCGTTCAGGCCCGTTCAGGGTCTCCGAGTGTGGCCAGCTGCTGAGACAAGGTGGTCTCTGAGGAGTTCTCCCTAGCTCAACACACACTTCTTGGGGCCCAGGAACATCCTGTGAATTTCTGGCCAGTGAATAGCCTCGGAGTGCTATGACTATATATCTTGTTCAGAGAGCTTCTTCCTCTCGTCCAGCATTTTTTTTTTTTTTTTATTTGACAGAGAGAGAGAGAGAGAGAGAGAGAGATCACAAGTAGGCAGAGAGGCAGGCAGAGAGAGAGGAAGAAGCAGGCTCCCCGCTGAGCCTGATGCAGGGCTCAATCCCAAGACCCTGAGATCATGAGCCGAAGGCAGAGGCTTAACCCACTGAGCCACCCAGGCGCCCCTCTTCAGCAGTTCTTTTACCCAGCCTCTTCTGATTGCTCCCTTTTTACTTCCTTCTATTTCCTATTCTTCTTTCTATTTCCTATTCTTCTCTTCCTCCTTCACACCCTATTCCTCCTCAGGTTTTTGGTTTTTTGTTTGTTTGTTTTAATGATTGATTGATTGATTGATTGATTGATTCCAGAGAGAGAGAGAGAGAGAGAAGTAGGTAGTCAGTTCAGGAGGGCAGAGGGAGAGGGGGAGAGAATCCCAAGCAGCCTCTCCACTCAGCCTGGAGCCTGACGCAGGGCTCAGTCCCAGGACCCTGAGATCTTGACCTGAGTTGAAATCAAGAGTTGGACGCTGAACCGAATGAGCCAGCCAGACGCCCCATATTCCTCCCCCTCTTATGCAGTCTCTGTTTGTTTTTCCTTCTCATGGATTTCAAAGGAGTTGTCTTCTATACACACATATATGTAGGTATGTGTATATGATGTAAGATGACTTAACTCTGTGTTATGTTTGTGTATATATATTTACATATGTACAAATATATACAGATGTTTATAAACGTATATGTGCATACACATACATCTACACCCATACCCACATCTATACATAAAGCCAGTGTGATCACACTTCTAAATATGCCCTTCTGCTAAGAATGTAGGGGATCCAGACCATCTGGGATCAAAGTCTGGCCCTGGCCCTACTGGAAAGTTCAAGGGCTGGCAGTAGAATGCACAGGGAAATTACAATCCCACAAAAGCACGAGCTTCTAGTGTTAAAGATCACCTGCGCTAGAATCTTCTTTCTGATACTGAGTTGCTGTGTGACCCTCAGAAAATTATCTTATGTCTCTGTTTCTTCTTCATGTGGAAAATAAAACCTACGATAGTACATAGGAATGTAGTGCCGCTCAAATAAGAGAAGAGTATTAGGAGAAATACAAATGTGAGCCTTTATTTTACTTAAGGTTTTTATTCACTCCCATCCTCTTATTTGAAACAACTGCAGAACAATTATGTGTATTTGCGGCGGGGGGGGGGGGGGGGGGTGGGCAGGGAGAGAAGAGGGGGGGAGTGTTCTCCTTATGAAAAAAAGAGGGTGGTTTTTACATAATTCCAGTTGGATTGCTCACCCTCAGTGTCTAAGGGAATATTTCTTAATTTTCTTTTAACTCATGCCCAACTGAACATTTGTCTAACTTTTGGTAATTTGGATAATTAAAACAAAACTGATTTCTCTTTTTTTCTAAGTATAATTTTATTTTGCAATATCCAGTATGTTTTCTCAAACTCCCCCTCCCCCCAAATGTGGATCTGCCCCGGCCTTGGGGGATAAAGAATTTATCCCAAATTGTTGTATGACGTTGGCTTATTTACCCACCTTTTCTGAGTCTCAGTTTCCCCTTTGGTGTGATGGACAGGGATGCCTCCTTGGAAGCCTATGGGGCTTGTGGAGAGGAGATGAGGTTCCCAGAGATAAGCATCCCTCATCCTGAAGGGGTTTCTTGCCGTGGGGCTCTGCTCAGAACCACAGTGCAAGGCAGGGGTCCCCTTGGTGAGAACAGTTTCTCTCTGGGGACTGTCTCCTGGAGATTTAGTGTGATATTTTTTCTCACCCTCAGGAATCTGGCCAAACTCCAGGGCTGCCTATCATGAGCAGTCTTGTTTGCTTGAGTTTGCAGAGTCGAGAAGGTAAAGGACTGGCTTTGACTATTCAATCAGGCCGGTGGGGGTGGGGAGTTGCCTTGAGCCAAAGGTGTGACTTTTCCCTCTCTTTAAGGACTCAGGCCATTCACCTGTGGGATTCAGAGGAAGCGTGTGTGAGTGGGGTGGGCTGTGGGGAGAGCGTGTAATATTGGGGGAGGGGAGACTAGTGCTAGATGCTCTCTTGGTAGACATCGATATTTAATTATGTCGTGCAGATGGGCGATCATCCCCATGTTACAGATGGAACCACTGAGGCTCAGAGAGGGAATTTAATTGTTCTGTCTCGTGCCCAGTAGGACCTGCACCTAGATAGATCTGTGGTCTCCAAAGCACAGGTGGGAATATGGGAGGGAGGGAGAAATATTTCCAGGAGGTAACGGGTCAAATTCGTGAAGGTCTAAGCTTTTTCTTTCTTGTTCACCCATTTCCTTGAGCAGAATAAATTTGAGAAGGGGATGAGGACAGTGGCCTGACTCCTGATTGTGCCCATCTAGTGTCTTGGGATTTGGGGCTTTGCCATTCAGGGAGCCAGCCCTGGGGTCCCCTCTCTCTATGGATGACCATGCTTCCTACGAACCACGGGTCTGGAGAAGAGGATTCATCTCTGCTGGTCTCCTCTCTTCAATTTCCCAGGGCTTGCTTCCTTCCATGTTCTGGGACATCCTGCTCCATGGCTGTGGGGAGAAGTGAGATGATGGGAGGAGGAAGAAATAAAAAACAGTGTGGGTTTTTGGAGTCTGACACATCCAGGCTAAAATCTTGTTCTACCGCGTCCCGACAATGTGGCTTCAGATAAAACGTGGTATACCTTTGAGCCTCAGTTTACTTATCTGTAAAATGGAGGTGATAAATCCCATAGGCACACGATGAACTGAGATGAGGAAGGGACGAAGAGCCTGGAGTAGAGTCGGCACAGTGTAGGAACTTAGGGGATGCCAGAGGTTTTCCGTGGGGGAGGGAGGATGCGTGCTCTGGAGACCCTGGAGCAAAGCACCAACCCACCCTTCTCTGCCCCCAGCGGTTCAGAGTTAATAGCAAGAGACATACATTTCATAAGCACTAAACGTCACTTGGAGAGAGAAAAAACAAGAAAGGGAGAAAGACAGATCTGCAGACACTTAGTCATCACCAGAGTGATGTTCAGAGCTGACCTCATGAACTGGCTTCTGGGTGAAGGGATTAAGTCTCAGTAACAGATCATGCCCAGAGCTATGGTCCTCCTGTCATGCTGAGCCCTGCACTGGGCCTGAAGGGTGGTGGGACCCAGTTTTGCTGAGGGAACATGAGGCCGTGGCTGCAGGGGTAGGAAGAGCTGCTGGGCTGGGACTCCCGGCCCACTGTCTGGAACCGAGGGACAGAGCACACTGGGCATTCCAGAGGCAAAGAAACAGAAACTCTCCAAGTTCACAACTGTGGAGAAACAACTCAGTTTGTTTTTAATCAAACTCCCCACGCTGACACTTGGGCTCCGTTCAACCATTGAAAAAGTTCCACTAGCAAATAAGCACTTGGCCAAATATTTACCCTTATTTGTTTTTTAATAGTAAATACCAGCTATAATGCCCATCTCCTTATATCACCCTGACTGGGCCTGCCCCTGGTTGCTGTGAGCTGAGTGGCCTCTCCAAGGATGGGTGGGAACCCTTTCCTGACCTCCCACTCCGGAGCCAAGAGCAGAGGACTTGGGCCCTGGTGAAGAAAAGTCCCCCTTCCACCCCAAGGCAGACCAGCCTGAGATGTTTTTGTGGGATTTGTGGTGCTGTGTAGGGTAGCCCCCAGGCCCTGGAAATGTATTCCTGTTTCTCCACACTCCTGGGCCCCGCTCCTACCGTCCCCTGTACTCAGAAGCCAGCCTGCACACTTCTGAAGAGCAGGTCAGGGTCCAGGGCAAGGAAGGCTCACAGGCGTGGGGACCTTTAATTATACAAAACATGGTTACACACAGATGCACACATGTGCACACAAACGCACAGCATCACACACAGCAGCCATGGTATTGGGTAGACCTCCCTTGGTTGCAAACAACAGATCCTTCTACTGAAAGAAGTAAGGGGAGCTTACAAGAGGAAAGGCTGAAAATCGGGGTTTGGGAAAGACAGTGCTGCCACTGGAAAGAATGTTCTAGCATTTTCAGTCTCTGACGTTCTGCTTATGAATCAGGTTCCAGGGAGGAGCTTGCTGATTGGTTTTGATAGGGTCCTGTACCTCCCAGCTGATCAGGGGAGGAGAAAAGTCCTTCATTAATAATCTCCCAAGGCGGAGTCCTCGGTGGAGTGGTCAGTTAAGCATCTGCCTTCTGCTCAGGTCATGATTTCTCAGTCCTGGTATCAAGCCCTGTGTTGATTGAGCCTGGTGTTGGGCTCCCTGCTCAGTGGGGAGCCTGCTTCTCCCTCTCCCCTGCCCCTGCTCGTGCTCTCTCTCTCTCCAATACATAAATCGAATCTTTAAAAACAAAACAAAACAAAACAAAAAAACCCTCCCAGGACTCAATTGCATTGTTTTTCAAGTTTTTTCACATCCCAACACATATAAAAAGTGGTACTTATAGACATAAATGGGGGAGGGGGTATGGATGAGGCTACGGGCGTTAGTTCTTGCTGGGTGCCAGTTCCCCAGCTGGGGCAGAGGGACTCAACATCTCAGCACACCTGTACCATTCATAGCAATTGTTGGGAAGCTGGACCCTTTCTAAGGGGAGACGTACTTCCTCAGAATGTAACCAGGGTGTTAACAACAGCAAATGGCACACAGGCTGAGTACCCACTGCCTTCCCAACAGACACTAAATTCTCCATCAGTATCAATAAAGCAATCAGAGTTTCTCTCCATCTTAGCTCCTCTCCATCTCATTCTGGCCACAGTATATTGAATTTCCCCATCTAGTTCCTCTCTCAGTAGAGGAATAGCAAAGAAATGCATTTATATCTCTTCTCCTATACCACAAATGTCTCCTTTGAAAGACTATGGGCTCTTGTGGGCCCAGGCTATGACTCACTGGTTTTCTCATTGGCACCTAGGACAGTGTCCTTCCTACAACTCAGTCTTCAAAACAGACGTCGAACTTAGCTTGAAACCTATGTTTCACTCTGTGTGTGGGGGTTGGGATTAGGGTGAGGCAAAGAAGTGCCTAGGATGGAAAATTTGAAGAGGTGCTTGCTCTCAATTTTGTGCAAGAGCAGGATGGACACCTCCATGACCTGGGGGGTGGGGTGGACACCTCCTTAAATTTTGCTCCTTAGATACCTCACTTGTGATTTTTTTTTTTTTATTCAACAATGAATCCCGATCCATGTGTGTCAGTTCCTATAAATCTATATCAAACTTTTAATAGTTGTGCAGTGTTCTGTACTATGAAGGAATCATATAGTTTAACCACTTCTGTATTAATGAACATTTAGATTTAACTTTGCAGTTACCTGTATCTTTGTCAGTTTGGGATCCTATAACATAATACCTTAGACTGGGTGCCTTAAATAAGACCCGTACTTTCTCACAGATCTGGAGGTTGAGAAATCCAAGATCAAGGTGCTGGCAAATTCAGTTCTTGGTGCGGGCTCTCTTCTGGCTGGTAGACAGCCACTCTCTCTCACCCTGTGTGCTCACAAGGCTTTCTTGGTGTGTGCTCATGGAGAGACCAAGAGCTCTGTATCTCTTCCTTGTCTTAGCAAGGCACCAATCCCATCATAGATGCTCCACGCTCACGATTTCACCTACCCCTCATTACCTTCCAAAGGTCCACTTTCAAACATACATTTTGAAAGCTAGAACCAAAGTGCCTTCAAAAGTTTTCTGGCAATTCATGTTTCCACCAGCCGTGCGGAAGGATACAGTGGGACATACTTTCCATTGAATTATCTGCAGGAATTCTTGAAAGAGCCAACTTTCCTGGTACGTGTGATTTCCTTACATGATTGCGCCACTTCTGGGCATTTTACTGGCCAGATCTAGACAAGTTGCTAGAAAGTGTGTAGCCCCCGGAGTCAGCCCTTTTCCCTGCTGAGAGAGCTCAGCAGGGCAGTGCTTGCTCTTGCTTTCCCTATAAGGGGTTTGGGGTGGCTCTGGGTTAGCAGCAGGGAGCCGGAGACTTGAAGGCTATCCCATGGGTCAACACTTCACCATTTCTCTCCAACCTCTCCAAAAACTGATGCAAGATCATGAATCCTGTAGGGCATTAGATGGTGACCATTGTAGGAAGGAGAACCTTCTTAGAGAACCTTGTTGACTCTCAAACTTTATGTTTTGGAACCAAATAATTTGATGAGGTATTACCTTGGCATAGAGGCTGAATGCTGGACCCGGTGACCATTTGCAGTTCTTGAAATCTTCCTCCTTCTTACTCCTTAGCACTTCCCTTACAATTCTGGATGTCAATCTCCATCCATCCATCTTTGAAAGCAGGAGATGACAAACTTTGGCCTGTAGGTCAAATCTGGCCTGTAATCTCCTTTTGTAATAAAGTTTTATCGGAACACATCCATGATCATTTGCAGATCGTCTATGGCTGCTTTTGCAACTATGGTAGTGGCGACAGATTGTATGGCCCACGAAAGTTGAAATATTTGTTATCTGCCCTTTTACAGGCAAAGGGTGCCAACTTCTGTTCTAGTCGTCTTTTGAGTTTTCTCTTCTTCCCTATTGATTCATCTTGTCTCACCTGGACCACTGCTGTAGCCAGCAAGCTGGTCGCAGTTGGTATGAGCTTTCTTTGATGGAAACATAATGGCAGCAGGCCCTCCCATGCTCCCGTTTCTCCTAGTGCCTACCATGTGAGTGGCTGGCCATCTAAGCTGCTCCGAGTCCGCAGGCTGTTTGCAGCTCTCACTCCACTCTCATTTACTTGTATGCCCCACAAATACTCAAATCTCAGTTAGTTCATCTGGAAAATGGAGCAAAGAACACCTCCTCTGGTATTTTAGTCCCTACTGACTACTGAGTTTCCCGACTTTGCCACTCACTTGCCACTGCCAAGCTTGCCACTCCAACATGTTCCCCTTTACCCATGTTGGTCCCCTTGGCCAGGCGGTTCCCACTTGTGCCCCTGGGAAATGGATACCTCTTCACCTCCACATTTTTGACTCCCTCATTAGCAAAGATATTTACTTCTTCCTCTTTGCTCCCAGTACAGCCCTTGGGGCCTGGCTCCAGTGCAGCAGGCACAAGGCATCATTTGTAATTGTATGTGTCTTTCCTTGCCCTTCCCTTCTCCCCATCTGTGAACTCCAGCACGCAGGAGTCTCTCTCCCTCTCCTCAGCATCCCCCAGTGCCTGGCCCACACAGGTACTAAAGGAATGTTTGTTGAATGAATAAACACTAGCATTCATTGAGCTCCTGCTCTGTATTGATAGTAACTCTTGTAATCCTCACAACAGCCTTGTGGGATAGGCACTTTTATATCCCCACTGTACAGATGTGGCAACCGAGGACATTGAGAAGTCTCTTGCTCAAGGTCACAGAGCTTGCCAGGATCTGAACCTGGCACTTAAGGCTCAGGAGCTCAAGCTCTAATTCCTGCACTAACAGTGAGCACATGAATGAACAAATGAGCGAATGAATTCAGTGAAGTTCTACGAACTGAAGGCAGGAAAGGCAAATGCTGTAAGACCTTCTGAGACCCATTAGTAGGGTTTACAAAAGAGAAGCACAAAGATTCCAGGGACCCGGCAGGGATGGAGGCTGTGGAGTTCAGGGACAGTTTAAAGAAAGGGAAAGAAACAAGACCATCCTATGAATTCCTGAAAGTGCTCGAAGAAGTTGTAGGACCCTAGTTAAGCATACAAAGCTGGCCCTTCTGCATTCTGGACAAAGGACAAAAAAGCACCAACATTAATATTTACGGTCTGCCTTCTGTATGCCTGACACCATGCCATTGAGTTTCACTTGTGCCAGCTCACAGGATGAAAACTGCCTTCTTCCTCCTCCCAAAACCTTCTAATCCAATATATTTTTTATTGAGCAGTTACTATGAGCCAAGCCCTTGAAGTAGATGTCAAGAGAACAAAAATGAATGGAACTCTAGGGGTCCCCAGCCTAGCAGGGGAGACAGATGCATATGTAATTTTAGCAATGCGTGCAGTGTTATCAGAGACATAGAGTCCAGAAGACAGGGGGACCTAACTCTATCTGGATTTGTGGAGGAGGATTTCAAAAGAGCAATGACTGAACTGGGTTTTGAAGCTGGCCAGGTAGACAAGGCAGGGAGGGCTTCCAGAGAGAAGGACAGTTTGTGCCAGGGCACGGAGGCAAATGTCAGGGACCTATCCACAATTCACTGGAGATGAGCGGCAAGTGGGAGCCAATCAGGGAGGCTCTTGTAGGGCATGCTGAGGGACGTGGCTTTCTCCTAGGAGACAATAGAAATAGAGAAAAGGGGTTTTTAAGCAGATTTTTCTTTTTAATGAGGCAGTATTTCCATGACAGCAGTGCGGAGGAAATGGGGTGAGGCATAAAGTGGGGAAACTTACAAGGACTATCACTATCATCTGGGTGGGAAATAATGAGGGACTGAGCTGGAGACGCAAGCAGGGGGAGGGGAAAGTGAGTCCTAAGACCAAGAAGACTTGGTCTAGGAATGTTAAAATATGCACTAATTATCTGCATTTTGAACAGCTTGGTTCTTATGATCCCCATTTGGAGAGGTTGTACACCGCAATAAGGGTAGCATGGCCTGTATCTGGGGAGTGTGCACATGTCTACGCACACACACACACACACACATTGTAGACAAATAGAATAAAAGTCTCCAAAACGGGAATAAATGCACATAACAACTGTAGGGCGGGTCACGTGTAGGATGAGCTTTGCAGGATGGCAGCAGGCACGGAAGGTAAGGGCTGCAGCTGGGGCAGGGGCAAGTTGAATGGTGTACTAGCTATCTGTTGCTGCATAACAAAGAAGCCTGGGAGTCAACAGCGTGAAGCATGTTGATTCTCTCACCATGTCTGTGGGTCAGGAGTTGGGGAGTGGCATGGCCGGGTGGCTTCAGCTCTGGCTCTCTCATGAGTTTGCAGCCAGGACGAGGTGGAAGCGTTGGCTGGGGCTGGGGATCCTGACGCACGCATGGAGTGCTCATCTGGCTGGCAAGTCGCTGCAGGTTTTTGGCAGAAGAGCTCAGTTCTTTCCCAGGAGGACTCTTCGTAAGGCTACTCGAATGTCTTCATGTCCTGGCGACTGGCTCCCCTACAGGGAGACATCTGAGGGAGCCAGGTGGATGGGGCAATGTCTTTGACGGCCTCACCTTGGTCTGGGCATTTCCATGGTATCTGTTGGTTATGCACACCTGCCCAATTCACGTGGCAGAGGGGGGGTGCCTGTGATGGTCGGGAGCCATCTTGGAGGCACAAATAGGCCTGGGGCTGACTGGGGCGGAGTAGGTGTGTCATGATGGAAAGAGAGTAAGGTGTGGGGACAGATGCTAGCTAGCTAAGGAGCTGTCACCCAGCCTGCATTCTGACATAAACCTTGGTTCCTCACCCATGACACGTAGCTCATGCTCCAGTCCTGGGGGGATGGCAGCAAAGACCATTTGAGAGGAGGTTTGGAGGATGCTCTGGGAACTCATGAAGCCCCATAGTCTGGGACTCTGGGAAGTGACAGCATACACAGAAGCCATCGTTGTGAAGTTCTGTGTGGCCTCTGGATGGGAATCTAGAAGGCCCGTGTGAGAGACACTCGCCCTTTATCTGGGCTGCAGAAGTCCAAGAAACAGCTTGTAGTGATCTTTGTTTTTCTTTTCCACATGTCAGGAGGGGCACAATGATAATGTCATTTCATCCTCTCAACGACGCTGGGAAATAGAATCCCCAAACTGCACTGTTCAGAAAGAGGAAACTGAGGCTCATTGGGGTTCCATAGCTTGCCTGGAAAATGGGGCATCTGGGGAGATAAGCCAGGTCTTCCTGACCCACATGGATAGCAGTGAGGCAAGTGAGAGGCAGGCTTAGCAGGACTTGAGCTGTGGCCCTCCCATCCATAACTGGATCCTGGGACGTCCTCAGCATTGGCATTTGCAGCTTGGTGGCAAGGGGAGGGTGAATGGTGGAGCAGCGGGGCCTCTCCTATACTGCACGCCCCACAGCCCTCGGCCCTGAACTGATGAAGGGTCTTCGCGCTGCACGCGTGTGTTTGTGTGTCTGTGTGTGTGACTGGCAGCTGCTGCCCTCCCAAAGCTGAGGATTAGGGTGACGAGGCCCATAGGGCCCTCTGGAGCTGGCTGCAGGCCAGAGCTGCATTGGGCCTTGGGCTCCTGGGACCTCGGCTCCCAGGCCGTTCTCGGAAAAGCATTTGCAGCGAGGCCACTCCAGGTGCCAGGCCGGGCCATCAATCCCTCACTCTTCGGAGCAGTGAGTTTATAAAGTAGCAATTAAATAAGAGCTCTGTAAGTGCTTCTGGGAACTGCCCTGAATGCATTTTCCAAACATAAATAACGGGGACCTCCACTCAGTGCTGAGCACATGCAGCGCAGAGAGGCAGCTCAGAGAAGAAGGGAGCCCTGTTGTACCGGCCAGCCAGCCTACGTGCCCCTGGTGCGCACGCGCGCTCCGTGTAGGTGGCTAGTCCATTTGTCTTGCCTGCCTGGGTGGCATGTCAGTTTGCCTGGACAGGTCGCATGAGGGAGTGGTGGCCGTGACTTCACTGGGGAAGGCAGGGGATCCCCGAGACGTTCTCTCATGATACAAGAGCACAAACAACAACGATGACAGTGTCTGTTCGTTGAGTACCTACTATGTGCCAAGAGCCCACAAATCTCCTATTATTAGGAATTTTGGAGACTTGTAAGGATAACAGAGTCTGGAAGTGAGACAGGCCCTGGAGAGAATTCTTGAGTCTCTTGCATTCATGAGGCCTTTGCTGTACTCTGTACCATTCTAACAGTTTTACGTCAATCGACTGATTCAGGTCCCCCACCAAATCTGTGATGGAGGTCCTCTTACCATCCTACTTTGTAGGGAACAAACTGAAGCCCAGAGAAGTTAAGTCTCTTGCCCAGAGGCAGACTTTGGGCCTAGGCAGGCTGGCTGTCGGTGCTGCATTAGCGTGTTGGACGCGAACCCCGAGACCAGCTGCCATGCGTCTCCTCGGGTCTGGTTACCTGCAGCAGTCTCTCCCAGTTTCTGGCTTGACCAGCTCTATCTGGGCCAGAGGACATTCCCGGCATAGCTCCTCCCTGCCTGCTACCTTCCCCCAGTGGGGTCTCTTGATATCTTTCTCTGTCTCTGTCTCTGTCTCTCTCTCTCTCGCCTTAGTCCCTGTGTATCCTCCCAGCCCCATGTACTGGTGCCCCATGGTCCATGCTTACTCTATTCTCACACCTTCATGCCTTTGCTCATGTTGGCCTGTCTTCCTGAATGCTCTTCCCCTTTGTACCCCTAGTAAATTTTAAAATACCAACGTATTTTAGGTTGTGGATAAAGGGTTATTCACTCTTAGGAGTATCTCCTGACCATCAACCCCACCCCACGCTACCGTCAGATGAAATCGGATGTCCTTCTTCTGGGAGTCCCTCCATGAGAACAAACATCACCCTCTTATTCTTGGTCCTTTTGGGGACTGTGAAGATATCGGTGGGTGGGTGGGTAGGTGGAACCACCTCTAGAAAAGGTAGACATTCAGATCATGTCTGATCCTGGGTCCCCCAGGGCTCCAGCTATGACTGTTCCTGCCCCATCAGTGCAGTGTGCAAGTGACAAGACTGATTGGACCTGACTTTGGCTCTGCCATTGACTTGTTGTGTGACCTTGGCTGAGTCACTCTACTTCTACGGGCTTCAGTTTTTTTCATGTGTAAAACAGGAACAATTGTATCTGCTAGACAGGGTTCTTCTGAGGGTTAAAGAGCAGACAGAAAGCAAAGGCACCCAGCAATGGGTATTTAATAAATATTTGTATCCCCCCCTTCCTTTCCCCTTACTTGGGAAATGGGTTCTCAGGATAGCAGAGGACAAGGATCGTTGGGGAGGCACCATGAACAGCCCTTTACAATGAGTTTGTGATCTTTCCTCCATTCCACCAAAGTGGGGTCCCACTGCTTTTCTGCAGAAGACCCCGACCATAGAGGGGCTCCTTTCCCTGCCTCTCTGGGGTTGATGAAGCCATCATTGCCACCAACTATATGTCATGTGACAACTCAAGGCAGCATTTCTTGCACAGTGCCTTCCCAGGGGTCTCCCACCGGAGGATCCCATCGTAAAAACCCCATTAAGAATCTGGCCCCTGTTCCCTCCTGAGCTGGGAGTCAGTGATTTCCCTGTCTTGGATTCCATCGAAGTTGCCAGTGATTAAGAAACTCATATATTTTCACACTCATTAAAAGAAACATGATGTTCACTTTTCCAAGAAAAGCCATCCTTGTTTGTAGACCCTGTAATATATTGGGAACGCCTCTTAATTGGCTTCTAGGACTCAGTGTCAGAAGTCAGACCCAAGTTTGTTTATTGACACAAGGAAAAAAATAAAACGTCGTATAATTAGTTGAGTGACTGACTCTAAATTCAGTAACTCCCATTGGTATGTGGCCTTGTCAGGGTTTAAGATTCCATTTTGGGTTATGAAAGAGGCCGGGTCCTAGGTAGTCCAGACACGGCCGCCCTGCATCATAGCTATTGTACAAATGGGCTCAGTGTGCTGTTTGTGTTAAGATGGAA
This sequence comes from Mustela nigripes, assembly GCF_022355385.1. Classification (NCBI taxonomy): domain Eukaryota; kingdom Metazoa; phylum Chordata; class Mammalia; order Carnivora; family Mustelidae; genus Mustela; species Mustela nigripes. Next base: position 30,599,673 of record NC_081572.1, on the reverse strand, counting down.
AACTTTTACATGTTTGATTTTTATGCAAGTCAATTAACTTGTTTTTTATAACTGTAAGGGCTTGCTTTGCAAATAAGATTACTTACCACTATAAATTATGGGAACATAGGGGCCTATTCAGACAAACTGTTACACACCCCTAACCCGTGCACCAGGCTGCATGCCGGCCTTCTGCAGGGGGACAGCGAGGCAAATGGGACGGGGAGGTGAAGGAGGAGGGAGGGGTTATTTCGGTGCATTCTAAGGGGCCCTTCCAAGAGAGATGCAAAGGGGGAGGGGGCCCTGGGGGGGTGGAGACTCGGGAGTGAACCAGAATACACTTCTCTGTGCTGCTTTCCCCCACCCCCACCCTCTCAGGTAACACAGAACTGGCCAAGGCCTCCCCTTCCACGGCACGGGAGGGCTCTCCTTTGAGGTGTAATATTTTTCCATGTTTGTTTTTTGGTGACAGCACATGCTCCTGCAGTTTAGAGTTTGGGGCAGGGCTAAGTCTGGGCCTTATCCTCCTTGTCATCTTGTCACCCTCTCTGCACTGATGGCCCCATGCCTATGGGGCATCCTGTGGGGGACCCCCCTCCCACAATACCAGTGCAAGGGGTGAGGGCAGGGCGGAAGGAAGGGAGGAGCAGGCATTCTTACAGGCTGGGGCTCAGGGCTGCTCAGGGGTGAGGAGGGGTCCAGGCAGGACTGAGAAAGAAGAGATCCAGTCACCAGTCCTTGGACCTGCACATCCCTCCCTCTCTGCAAATCCTTTGTGGAAGGCGTTTCAGCTCTACTCAGGAGATGTTCTAGAAAGTGAACTCTTGGCTCTTAGGCTCCATTGTGAGCTTGAACAGGTTCCTTCCAGCTCTGGGTCTCAGGTCATTTTTCACCTGCGACAGGGAGGCAGAAACCCCAGCCTGGGAGACCTCCTAGGAGTGTGTTGTCACGGGATTCTTAACAGGAGAGATTCTGTCTTCTAGCCCTGTGGACATCTGGCAACGTGCTGACACATCTTGATCCCTACAACCTGGGGCCAGGCGGGGGGGTGGGGTGAGGTGGTATTACAGGCAACCCAAAGTAAAGAGGCCAAAGATGCTGCTGACCATCCTACCAGGCAGAGAGGGCAGCTCCCCACCGCAGAGAGCGGTCTGATTCAAAATGTCCCTGGTGACAAATTTGCAAAACCCTGAAGTGTGAGATTGCTCTGAGATGCATGAAGGGAAGCTGTCTGGGGGCCGACTCGTCTTTGTGACAGGATTTAATTGACTGAAGAATCAATACAGAGTATCCAGTCTTCAGCAGAAACAACAAGAATATGATCGCCCACACACGCACAGGAGGCTGCGGTGGCTTTCTGGGTTTTGGGAGATACGTTACGCTCTGAGATCCCCTCAGAAATCTCTGGGGGAGCCAGGGAGATAGCAGTAACCCTAAAAAGGGTTACGATTGTCCTTATTCCTGTGCTGTTGATCAAGAAACTGGGGCTTAAAAATACAAGGTTCCTTGTCTAATGTCACAAAGCAAAGCCTCCAAAAGTTGGGCACTCCTCACATACTTGATGAAGGAGTCAGGATGCATGTTATCATATTATCACGAAACAATGGATTTGAGGAAAAGTCAGATGTCATTGCCAAATGTCACTCATTGTCAGGCACGTCTTCACTGCATTTGCAAATACTTCCCAAAGGGAGGCCTTCCTTCTTAAGATAATTGTGCTTTCCTCCACACACCTTGAGTACTTTGTACCCACTCTTCTTGGGTCACAGGTCGTGGCCTCCATGTCTGTCACCTCTGTTGAACCGGGGGTTCTTTGAGGGCAGGGACCATATCTTAATAATCATATTGATGGGTGTCTTTGAGCTGCAGGGTTCTTTTCCAGTAAATAGGAACAATGGCTCCTACCTCATCAGGTGGACCTCCGTTAAATGTTTGTGGAGCGCCTGGATAAAGTAAGAACGCTGAATTCTTCTTGTGCCCCCAGTCTCGGGGCAGCCCCCCACCCCCCATCCTTCCTCCTGCTTGCTTGATGTCCTATTTGAATGCCAAATAGCAGAGAAGGCAAAAGGCTTGTGGAGAATGTGATAAGCCTCGTTGAACCTTGAGAATTTCATCTTATTTTTTAAAGCATGGTTTATGGAGAATAGAGGATCATTGGTATCCGAGAGGAATGGCCTTTGAGAATCCAATTTGCATCACAGATAGGAAAGGGCAGGGAGATTTCGGCTCTGGTTCCTCAAATGGCCCAAGAATTCAGCGTCCCCAAAGAAAATTTAGGTGGTCCCTTGGCAGGAGGGTTAGCTCCTGGCCTTGCACATGGCAAGATTCACATCTGGCCCGGTGTGTGTGTGCTCCCTGCTGTGCCGTTCATGAATTGTGTCCACTGGAGGGAGGCTTTTGAAAACTCATCAGACATCTTGGCCGGAACTCTGTCCAAGTCTGAGTACGACGTCATGATGTAGTCTGTTCTATTTAGGATTCTGTGAGGGCAGAGCATAAATGCTAAGGACTTTGTTTTCCAAATTATCAATGGTTTTGAGGACATATCATCGCACTCATTTGTTTGTTCCTCAAACTTTTTTTTTTTTTTTTTTTAGTGTCTTCTGTGCAAACAGCTATGTGCCTCTGGGCAAGTTAACCTCTGCAAGCCTCAGGTTTTGTTTGTTTGTTTGTTTGTTTTTGGTTTTGTTTTTTCTTCTATTTGACAGGAATAATAAAACTCACTTCATAGGATTAACTGACCAGTTTCAGGCACATGATAGTACCCAGGAAATGATAGTTACTAGTAGAGCCTAAAAAGCTGTGAATTTCGAGTATCAGTCAAGGTATGAAAGATATGCCAATAACTGTATTTAGCAACCTACAATGAGTTTTAACTGATGCCCCAGTGTTGAGGACTCTAAACACAGTCCCTGAGGAATTCTGGAGGGCTCCCCAGAGAAGGTGAGACATAAGTCTCAAGTAAAGAGCATCCCAGATCTTAGAATCAAGCTAAAATCAAGACCTGAGGGAGGTCTGCCCCTAGCCTCCAGTCTGTCACAGCACAATTGTTGTTATTTTTTCATCTTTGAGTTAAAGAAACTGTAGGTAGGTGAAATGAAGAGACTCCCGCCCTTTAGATGCTACTAATACGTTCTTCTCACAAATGAGGAAATAGGTATAGAGAAGATAATTCTACCCCCCCATACCCCTCCAACCCCCTGCCATGACACATTAGAGGTGGACCTATAATGGGACTGCAGGTAGTTGGGCTCCAGAGACCGGGATTGTAACCCCCAGACTCAACGGGATCATTGGCTATCATGGGAAGCACACTGGACTTAAAGTCAGACCAACCTGGCTTCTAATCTCTACCCCTGCACATACTATCTTGTGGACCTGGGGAAGCCACTTCCCCTCCTGAGCTTTGGTTTCCTTATCTGGGAACCGGAAATCGTGATGATATCCACCCTGTAGGCCCCTCTTAGGATGATAAATACCATTCACGTGGTTCCTTAGAGTTTTGCATGGTTCCTTAGAGTAAATTATGCCTTTGGCCATTGTAGGCTCCTTACAGTTTACAAGAGCTTTTGCAAACATGGACTGTATGGGATTTTCTCAGAGGCCCAGTGCCATATACAGAAGAGAGATTTTAATGTCCCTTCAACAGATGAGGGAAAGTGAGCAGGAGAGGGAAAGAAGGGTGAAGGGAAGTATTTTATTTTATTTATTTTTTTAAAAGATTTTATTTATTTATTTGACAAAGAGAGAGAGATCACAAGTAAGCAGAGCCGCAGACTGAGAGAAAGGGGGAAGCAGGCTCCCTGCTGAGCAGAGAGCCCAACGTGGGGCTCAGTCCCAGGACCCTGAGATCATGACCTGAGCAGAAGCATAACCTGCTGAGCCACCCAGGTCCCCCAGGAAGTATTTTAAATTCCCCATTTCTTCAACAAATACAAGCTAAGCAGCTATTATATTCTAGTATCACATTATCTTGAGGGGTAAAGGGATTATCTTCATTTTCTTAACTGAGGAACTGTAGCTCCAAAACACCATATAACTTGCACATGGTCATAAGAACCAGTCATAAGCAGTGCTGGGATATAAACCAAGGTATGTGTAGACTCGAGACATGGTGGAGTGATTTGCCCCATGGTCATAAGACAGTAAGGGGCACAGCCAAGGAAGGCTCCAACTGTAGTCTTCCAGGAACTCCCAGATCCAGTCCTCTGCCACCCCAGCATGTGGGTTAAGCCTTCAAGTCAGCTGGATTCCAAATTCTAAGCAAGCATTAACTTATATAAAAGGTTAAAAAGCTAGAACCCCAGAGACAGGAATTATCACCTTCCTTGATTAAACGTGGGAAATCTTCCCATTATGGATAAGATTTGCTGTCTACAGGAAACCTTCTCAGACATAAACTGATCCTATCTTCTAGCCAAAGTAGTTTGGAGGTGGCTTAACTCCAGAGATTTAAGAAGCAGACCCACCTACAAGATAATCAACAGAAAGGGATCGCTGACTTTGTCTAGTGCAGTCTACCACAAAGTCTGGGAGAATGATGGGTGTGGTTTTATGATAAGTGCAGTCAGAAGGTCTATATGGATTCTGGAAATGAGAGGGTGACCTGGAGCTGGAGAAATGGGGTTCAAGTCCTGGTTTCTCCACTGTTGGCTGAATCATTCAACTTCTTTGTGCCTAACCATCTTCATCTGTAAACTGGGGCAATAATGTCTTTTTTCTTTCCCTTCCTTCCTTCCTCCCTTCCTCTTCTTATTTCTTGTGCTACCACAGGATTGTTTGAGACTCTAAAGGCATAATGGATGATTAAACTGTATTGTACAAAATCTCCGATTTTCTTTTCTTGAGGAAAAGCCATGGAGAAGAGTAAAAAGAATCGGTGAGTGAGACTATTTCTCTGCATCACCAGCACAAGCCAGAGGAGAGAGGCTTTGGACAACGTGGTCAGTAGAAAAGTGCTGTGTGTCCTGCTTGTGAGGTGTTTCACCAGGTTCTATCTTATGAACACGGTGATGATGACAATGATTGTGCCATAGTACTTTGCTGTTTACAGAATGCTTCCACATGTGGTTCTTATTTTCAATTCACCGAGTTGATGATGCACTCTCTTACTTTCTGAGCTTTGTACCATGCTGTTACTGCTACCTGGACTATCTCTTCCCCCTCTTAGCCAGACGGTTTATCCTTCAGTATCAACCTAAATATCTCATTCGCAGGGAAATAATTCCTGATTCATTCTACTTCCACCCTCGGTGAAGAGGATTTCTGAGTGTTTCTCATCCCATAGTTCATGTTGTAACTGCCTGTTAATGTGTCTGTATTTTCCCCCATCTTCCATTTCTGAGACCCGGGATTGGCTCTTGTTCATTTTTGGACTCCCAGAGCCTAGAACAGGGTTAGGCACATGGGTAGTGCTCAATGGATATTGCTGTATGAATGAGTGAATGACCTTGACCTTGACACTTGGAAGCCAGATAGAGCTGGAAGACACCTGAGAGGTAGTCCAAGCCAATTCTCCATTTCAGATGATGGAAAAATCTAAGAATTAAATAACAGTCCTAAAGTCATCCTATCTGTTCCTTGCAAAGCCACACTGGACACAGCCCTTTGATTGGTTCAATACTATTTTTCTATTTGTTCCCAGTCTGTGGTCTCTATGCGATTTCAGAATGATGTTAGATATTTAGGTACCTTAGTCTTGGGCTGGGAACACTCCAGATGTTGTAATGGAAAGGATACTCCAGATGATGTAATGGAAAGGACACTGCAGCTACCCTGACTTCTCCCCTTCTTCATATCCAATCAATCACCAAAACCTGTCCTTTGAACTCCCAAGAAGTTCTTGCATCAATTCCTTCCCCTCCATCCCTAATCATTCCATGACAAAAGACCACCCAATCTTGAGCCCAGACACTGTAAACTTTTATTAATTGATCTCTTCTTCTGATGCATCCTCTATGTGATATATATAACCCTTCAGTGGTTTCACATAAATGGCTTTTAATGGCTCCTAATGGCCTTGGGGATAGAGTCTGAATTCCTGAATGTGGATTACAGGGGCCGTCCATTGCATGGCCCCTGACTTGTACCACAGTTGTTATTTCCCCACCATTCCTAGGCTCACTCTCTGTTATAGTACCTCTGAACTATACAGAGTTGCCAGGTCACACCAAGTTATTTCAGGTCTCTGTGCATGTGGCCATGCCACTCCCCCTACCGGGAATGCCTTTTCTCTTCCCCTCCATCTCCCGGTTTTGCTTGACTCACTCTTACTTATCCTTCACCTGGGCTCATCCTGGGCTGGACCAAGAGCTCACATAACAACATTTGCCCACCTCAAGGTCAGAAACCAGTTCTGCTCATCTATATAGCTCCAACACTTGGTTTAACAGGTGCTTAGCCAATGTATGTCAAATTAGACTTTATCTGGAATTAAAAGAGGAGTTTTAATCTTACTAGCTATGCAATCTTAAGTGTACCATTCTCCTTCTTCAGACTTCAGTAGAAATATATTGTGTAACTACTACATGTAGACATGATAGAAGGTTTAATTTCCTCTACTGTGAAGTGGAAGAGGAAGGGGAATTACTGTACATCATTTTGGAGGTCCCCTCAAATTCTAAATGATGTACCGTAGTTCCCACCTCAATTCCACTGACGTTAACATCACACGATTGTAATATGGTGTAGTATGTCAATGGCAGCTTTGGGGATCCGTTGTAGCATGGTGGTTGAGAAACCAGACTAGACATCTGCTGAAGAGGTTGTGAACAACTGACTGATGTTCTCTTAGAGAATCAGTTTCTCTGCCTCAAAAAGTAGCAGTAGTAATAAGGCTTTTCTTGGGCTGAAGGGAGAATCAAGCGGGGTACTGTGGGTGATGTGGTTTGCGGACCCTCATGCTTAGGGTAACTGTAGGGAATGGCTCTTAGTGACCTGTCTCCCATAAGAGGGACTCAAATGAGCTGTGAGTTTCAACCTCTGATAGGTGGTACAAGGTGTGGATTCTGCTATCGTAGACTTAGAGAGACTGGGCTTGAATTTTCCATCTAGAGAAACCTTCTAGCCCCAAAGGCTGGAAATTAGCTAACTTCCCTTAGTCATAGATGCCACAGGGGCTGAAGTCCTGAACTAGCTTCGCCAGTGTCCATGCTTGGGAAAGCCTTGTGTGGGCATAGCCAGGGGCTTGGGTTCCTTTGCTCTTTCGCCATGTTAGACAGAGGGTTGTTTTGTTTGTTGTCAAAGTGGAGGTTTTCCACCCAATTTCCCTTTATCCTCCCGCTTGGGAACATGTCCATTTCTTGTTGGGGCAGGCTAGACTGGCTTTCCGAATGATACCTTTGAGCTAGATGGACAGCCTTGATCAGCAGGATAGTGGGCTGGGGGAAAGGGCAGCTATGCCATCTCCTCCTTGCTGCTGGGATGTGTTGCCATGGATACCAAAGGCAGGGAAGCAGAAGAAGCAGAAGAAAAATAAAAGCCATAGTATGTGTCTGTTTAGGTGTTCGTGTGTGGCATGTGCGTGGCTGCACTCTCCTGTATGACAGCCAGAGGAAAAAGAAAGGTGGTCATTTCTGAGGGGCCCTGACATTTTAACGATTAGGTTGAAATTGTCCAAGGTGGATTAACACTTCCCTTCACCGTATTAGGTGGCCCCCTACATGATGCTACATAGTCAGAACAGGCCTCAGAATCCTGGCCCCTGTCTCTCTTCCTGTTCTTTACCAGAAGCAACAAAGAATGCATTTCTTAAGTGCCCTGTGTGGCAGGCACTATGCTAGGCTCCAACATTTCTTTCTTGCTTTTATCATGGCAATAACCCCGCAGGGTAGATGATGCCACTCTTATTATATAGATGGGGGGGGGGGGGCAGTTAAAGACGTTAAAGGTGCCGTTTGAGAATTCAGAATGCCTGAGTGAATCGCAGACCCCTCTTTCCTAGTCGCTGCCCTGTGTCTCAGTGTCCACATCCGGGCATTGGGGGGAGGGGTCAGCCGAGGCACGTGGAATGCTCAACACAGTGCCCCATGAATGATTGCTGCTGTCGCTGTTTTTTTCCCAGGCAGGTGGAAAGGAAGGTGTTTTTAAAGTCTTTGTTACTATATAGTAGCTCCCAGGGGATAAGTGCTCCACACAGGAATGGAAAGATAACGTGATGGGTGTGCCAGCTGTGGGGGACGCGGTAGGACTGGATGGGTTATGGCCAGGATCTCGAGGGGGCAGCTGCTCCCGATCCCTTCACTCCATCACCTCTCACTCCATCACCTGACCTCTTTTTTCCTCCCCACAGTCATCTGACTCAGATGTTGGTTTGACTTTCCCAATCTGAGAGGGTTGTGTCTCTGGAAATATTTAGGAATAGGAGGGGCAATGGCCCGTCTCTGAGAGCAGGACCGGACTCTAGCCGAGCCGGGATCCTGTGACCATGGCCCTTTCAATCCCCGCCCCACCCCCGCCAGGTCTCTCCCACCACCTCTCAGGGCTTTGAAGACTATAGAAGTATTTGTCTGACATGGCAGGATAATGGGTCTAATGGGCACGCTTTATTTATTTATTTATTTATTTATTTATTTATTTTTAATGGGCACGTTTTAAAAACTAAATGCTTCACTCGGGAGTACAGAAAAAAGATAATCATATTGTGTTTTTAAAAATCATGACTTTAATCTGGGGAGGATAGTAACCTGGCGTGTCATGGGTATCACTAGACTCTAATCCCAGCCCCAGTGCTGATCAGCTCTGTGACTTTGGGCAAGTCACCCCAACTCTCAGGCCTGTATGTCCCTGCCTCTAATATGAGAGGGCTGGAACTAGTGGCAGTCATGTTGCTCTAACATCCCTTCCATGTTGGTCCTCTCTGACTTTATCCCCAGTTTCTCCTGGCTTAAGTAGGTCACAATTTCTCATTGTGAGAGAATCCTTCACCATCATCAACCCAACTCCTCACAAGACAGTAGTGTCCAAGGGCACCTGGGTGGCTCAGTGGGTTAAGCCTCTGCCTTTGGCTCCAGTCATGATTCCAGGGTCCTGGGATCAGGGCCCGCATTGGGCTCTCTGCTTGGTGGGGAGCCTGCTTCTTCCTCTCTCTCTGCCTGCCTCTCTGCCTACTTGTGATCTTTCTCTCTGTCAAATAGGCAGAGAGGCAGGCAGAGAGAGAGACAGACAGAGAGAGGAGGAAGCAGGCTCCCTGCCGAGTAGAGAGCCCAATGTGGGACTCGATCCCAGGACCCGGGATCATAACCCGAGCCGAAGGCAGAGGCTTTAACCCACTGAGCCACCCAGGTGCCCCTAAATATATAAAATCTTAAAAAAACAAATAAACAAACAAACAAAAAAAACAGTATCTAGAGAAAACCATCCTTACCTGCTGTTCACAGGACTTTCCCATGAGACTCCCATGATCTTTGGGGTGACCTCTCTCTGCTTTTTCTCTTTGTCTGGGTGGGGACAGCCCAAGTGCTCTTTGGAGAAGCACAAATTATTAATGACGGTGATTTGTGTTTGTACAAGGCTTGAGAGCTTACACAGGCATTAATATTATCTGTCCCATAGCTGGGATGGGGTAGAGCAAAAAGCTTAGGTTCAACTTCAAAGTCTATACTTTTAACCACCCTGCATTACCTGTGCCTTCAAAAGAGCTACCTCAGTTGAAGTTGGAAGTAACCAACATTCATTAAACAAACCAACAGGTTCTATTTGGATTTTATCTAAAAAAACAAAACAAAACAAAAAAAACAACCAAACCCACAACAAAAAACAAAAACAAAGCCCCTTCCCATATCCAGTCACTCAATTTCTCCTCTACCACAAATTTATGAAATGCTTACTATGCATAAGGCACTATTTTGGATAATATGGTTGAAAATTAGTCTCAAATACAGTGGCTGCACTCAAAGGGCTTTGAAATCCAGAGGTAGCCAGATATGGGTCCTTAGCAGCGAGTGCAGTGTAATGAGCTGCGGACTGCAGTTGGGAAAGCACATGGGTTTTGGAATTTGAATCCTGGTTTTGAGTCCTGGCTCTGCCACAAACTAATTAAGAGTCTTCAGGTAATTCAGCAAATCTCCCTGAACCTATCACATAGCAGTAGCAATACCACATAGGATTACTATTGGAGTTGACATGCCACAATGCACATAAAGGACCCATGTCAGTGCCTATCGCTTATGGGAAGTTAATATCTATTATTTATTATTATTATTATTATTAATCATCAGCACCGTGGGAGGAAAAGTATGGCTTGATTAATTCCACCCTGGCCAAAGGCTGAGGAGGCTCCTTGTGAGCTGTGCCCTGAAGTATGAGTAGGTTTTACCTATGTGGAATCCTGGCTTGGGGTGATGGGGCAAGGGTGGGGCACGGGGCATTTCAGGTAGAGCGAATGGTGTAAGCAAAAGCATCAAAGGCCTAGCAGATTTGTAGCCATGAGTAAGTTGGTGTGGCTCGTTGGTAGGGTTGGGGTGGAGCAGAAAATGGTGGCAGATTACAGTGGAAAGTTGGCATCATAGACCATAAAGGACCTTGGATGCCATGCTAAGGAAGTTAACCATGCTTCTGTAGCAAAGGGGAGATACCGGAAGTGTGTAGGAAGTAGAAGAGACATTTGGCTCAGGGCAGTGATCTGGGTGCTGGCCATACAGGTGTGATACATCCCACAGTGGGAATCCCAGAGTGTCTTGTCAGGCAGAGAACATGGAAGGAGAGGAGCGCATCCATCTCCAACGGGCCAGCCAGAGAGAGGAATCACAGTGAGCATGTCCCCTAGGGGGTCCCAGGGGTCTGGAATTACAGTGTAGGAAGAAGGCAGACAGCAACAGAGGCCTGGGCCCTTGGGAAATCTGCCTTGGAATGTGGCATTTGGGGGAAGCCTTAACCTTGCGGGTGACAGGTGCTTGGGTCCACATACGCCCATCAAAATTTCTCCATTAGTCTTGGTCTCTAACCTGAGACTTGGCATTGACTGGGACACTTTCCATCTCTGGGCCTGTTTTTTTCATGCTTTCTGGTGGTGGTGGGCTCCAGTGGGTGGATGCCTTTTAAGGATCTTCATTGCTGACATTGCTGACATTGACATTCATGGGGACCTTGAGCCTACCTGGGTAGGCTTGTCTCTCTCAGTGCCAGGTCTCTGCCCCTCAAGTGAGGTGAGAATGACACCAGTGAAGACTGTTTCTGGGAGACAGTCACTTCTAGGTGATTCCTGGTTAAGGGCCAATAACTAGGGTTGAGGAATTTCTAGGATTAGAACAAACCGGACCTAATTTACCTGGGCTGGAGTCCTATCCCTGTTTATGTAAAATAGACTCCCTGGTTTCCCAGTTTCCTTTTATCCTGATATAACTTTTCTTTTTTTTTTTTTTTTCTCTCAGCTTTGCCTTTAGTCATCAGTGTTCCCACTTCCATGCATCCTTTGGCTTATAATTTAAACAACAATGACAGCCAAAACCCAGAAATCAACTGGCAGTAAATACAAAGGCTTTTTGTCAGTGGAGAAAAAGAGCAATCTACTGCATTCTTTCCTCCACCTGTAGACCATGCCGGGATGAGGACCTGAGGATGTAGCAAGTCACTGCCTTTGGGTAGTGGGACATCAGGTTACATCCAGACCAGAGGGGTACAGAATAGACCTGGGAATTGGGAAGAGGGAAAGAAAGCATGGTGGGCTGGACTCCTATATCTTGCCAGGAGCTACGCATATGGAACACATTGGAATATCCCAACTGGCTGGTAAGGTAGATGTCATTATGTCCATTTTAGTTAGGTGAACCGAAATCTTAGGGAGGTGATAGCTAATAGCTATAAAGCCAGGGTTCAAACCCAAGCTGATTCAGGGTATCTCTTCCCCATCCCCAAATACCAAATTCCATTCCCAGTAGAAAGGTTTTTGCCCCCAAGGCAAGTTATTCTTCAAGCCTCAGTTTCCTTATCTCTAAAATGATAATCAAAATTCTGGCTCTGAGCTCTTGTGTGGGTTTGAAAGAGATAATGAATGTGAAAGTGGTTTTTATACTGGAAAGCATCAGGCACGAGTTAGTCATTGTTTAATTTTATTATTCCCTGGGCAGGAAGGATCAAGCTTTAATGGTTCAGCAGATAAGGTAATCTCTCCCATTTTTAAGGATTTCAGATGTGGGGAAAGGTGAATCTACTCAGCGGGGAGAGTCTTCTCAGAATTTTCTCTATGGAATCAATCAGTCAATGCTATCTAGCCTCTGATGCGAGGGCTTCTCTAGGTGGTAGATTCCCTACTACTGGGAGGTTCCTTGATTTGTTAAAAGAGTTTATCTGCAACTTAGCCACCCTTCCCTGCCTACTCAAGCAGACAGGGACCTTCAGAGTCAGTAAACTGGGAGTCACTGTAATCCCCAGAATGATAGAGTCACTCTAAGGCCATCTGACTAGCCCTGGGTCCCCACTGTGTATCCATATTTGGGTACATTCTTTTTTTTTTTTTTTTTTTAAGATTTATTTATTTATTTGAGAGAGAATGCACAAGCAAGTCTTGTGCTGGGTTGGGGAGGTGGGGTGGCCAATGGAGAGAGATATGGAGGGGCAGAGAGATAATCTCAAGCAGACTCCTGCCGAGCACAGAGCCTGAACTGGGGCTCCATCTCACAACCTTGAGATCATGACCTGAGCCCAAATCAAGAGTCAGATGCTTAACCCACTGAGCTACCCAGGTGCCCCTTACATCTGGGTGTATTCTTAAATGTTCCCTGGATCACTATTTAGTAAGAGCTGGACTCTGTTCTCCAGCATTCTCAGGGCTTATACTAGGAATCTGATCAATTAATATTTCCTCGTTTCTTCAATGTATAAGTCGTCCACCCTCCATATAAACTGGGTGTTTATATGTGTCCCAAACTGCACCAGTGCCCAGGGGTACTGTGGTGAGTAAAATGGAGGAAGGTGACAGTGGATGAGATATAGGGTACAAAAATTTGAAAATTATAAATATCAGTTACAAATGGTGAAGAAAACGTCCTGACAGCCCAGAGATCATAGATCAGGGGGGACTTGGTGCTTTCCCTATGAACGGGACCTGAAGCCAGGGTGGCCGTGGCTGCGCTGGTGGCAGAGAAGGCATCCCAGCCTGAAGGGACAGCATGTGCAAAGGCCCTGGAGCAGGTGGGGAGCTTGGTGCGTGATAGAACCAGAGTGAGACTATGTGGCTTGAACCCAGAGGCAGGCAGAGAGACGCCTCAGTCTGGTAAGGATTCTGGCCTTTATCCTCAGAGCCGTGGGAAGCCATTGAGAAGTTTTATGCAGGGGAGTGACAAGACCACATGTGTGTCTTAAGGTCACTCAGGCTGCAGCGTGGAAAATGGATTGGAGCTGGGGTGAGCATGCAATCAGGGAGACTGGTTGGGATTATAAACTCAGGGAGCACAAAACCTTCTGCTTCTCCCAAAGCCTGTCAGAGGGCTAGTGCCATTTGAATCTCAGCTCTACCACCAGTGAGCTGTGTGATCTTGGGCGAGTTACCCAGGCTTGCTGTTTTTACAAGTTTCCACATCTGTAAAATGGGGAAAAACAAGTTCCTTAGCTTGACTAACTTTGTTCCCTTTGTTGAATAAATCAGACACCTGTCAGGAGTCCTTTACAACCCAGGCTGGGGAAGAGGCTGCCAAACCCAGTGACTGTGGGACCTGTGTCCCCTGGCAGGTGCAGACTAGTGCTGCCGTCCTTTTTCTCATTGGACGCAGTTGGCAGATGTGCAGTTGGCTTCCTGAGCCAGAGCCTGACCAGGGAGACGTAGCAGCAGCTGGAGTTCCTATTCCTTATGGCACCAGCTCCTCCTGCCTCCACCCTCTGGAGTGAGCTCTGTGATCATCCATCCTTACTTCGGTTTCTGTTTTCCAATCTGTAAAGCACACTGATGGCCGTTTATCTCCAGGGTCAATATTAGTCATGTGCCACCACGTCTCAGGCACTGTGGTAGGTTCTGGGGACATAAGACTGACCTAGTTCCTGCCCTTAAGTTTTCATGTCTTATTATACTTAAAACTACATACCTGAAAGTGCTTTTAAGATTCTGACACTGTTTATATTTATGATAACTGTAAAGGGACGGTAGAATAGAATTCTGGAAATGCTGTTTCTGGTGCCAGTTCCGTTTCAAAGGAACTAGAATAGAGACAGGTCAATTGGCTTTGATGAGCCTTAGTTCCTACAGTCAAATGAAGGAGTGAAGAACTTTCAGGCCATCTTATTTTAAATGTTCTTCTGTCACCTTTTCCTTCAACATCTGGGTCCTCTTCCCCAGTTCTGGATATGGTTTCCTTTGGGCCTTCTTTTTTGTCTTATTTCAAAGACTCAAACTTGACTTTTTACTTTCAATCCCCTCCTCATAGCAAATCCATGGGTCCCAACCACAGATGCCACGACAGTTCTGGTGAGTGATAGGATGAGAGGAGGGGACAATCGGGAGAGGTGAGGACCTTGGTAAAAGAAAGAAAGCGTGTTCCATTTAAAGAAGACAGCTGCTTTTCCGCTTCCCAAATGATTGCTCTATATAGAAATACAGGTTAACTTCTGTTTTCTGTTTTCCTTTTTGGGGTTTTGCCCTCCTCTCTCCCTTCATCCTGGTCCCACTGTCCCCCAGAACTAGGTGGCGGTTGCAGTCTCCTCTGTGGCCTTCTGGCCTGCAGGCACAGTTTTCTAAACTTTTTTTTTTACACGACTCTAATCCAGAAGAATCTTCCCACCTCATCCCTTCTTCAAGAACCTACAGTGCTCCTTAGGGAACCCCAAGCCCATCCACTTCCCTTTACCCAGTATTTATTGAACACACTTACTAGGGGTAAGCACTGCACTATACCCTGTGGAGACTTAAAAAAAAAAAATGAGTTAAATGATGAAAAAATTCTGTCACTTAAAAATTCTCACAGCCTAGGACAGAGTTTAATCTTTGTGTTACTTTAAACTTTAGAATGTGATGAGAATGATGGACTCTTTCCAGAAGAAACACGCGCAAACACATTTTCCACACGCTCCGTAGAGCCGGCCTCCGTGAAGCCCGGCAGGTTAAGCATCCCCTTCTTCGAGAAGGTGCAACACTCAGGTCTTAGCGTGATGAGGAGAACAGAGAAGGGGGTGGTTCACTTCTGGCCAGGGGAAGTCTTTCCGGAGCAGATCAGATGTCACTTGGAAATCACACAGGCCTGCATTTGAATCCAAGTGCTTCCGTTGACCAGCTGTGTGTCCTCGGGCCAGTTCCTTGATTTCTCTGAGCTCCATTTTTCTCATCTGTGTAATAGCAATGATGCTCACTTCTCAGGGAGGGTGAAATGAGGTGACAAATGCGAAGCAGCGGGCTGGTAGTGTCCCTCAAGGAGCGTTGGTGCCTTCTTTGCAGCTTTGCACCTTGAATTGTCTCCCTTTTTTCATACAGTCTCCAAATGCAAGTTCATCGATACCCTTCCGGTCTGCTGGGGAGAATCTCACTGCTCCCCAAGCTCAGAGTGCTTGTTTGTCCCCTCCCTCCCTGTCTGGCTCTCTCCCTACCATCCACCCATCCATCCATGTACTCATCCATTCAACTCAATTATAACCTGAAATATTCCCCAGGCTCCTCAGACTCCTCCCTCTTCTGGACAAGCCTGGAACCTCTCTCTACCTGTCTGGAGGTGGCAGTGAAGGACATTCTTTCATCTGAGCAACCTCTTCTGTGGACGGACCCTTGCAGGCCTGAAACATCAGGTGACTTTCTGACTCCTCCATCAGCCTTCACATCCAGTCAGTCCCCAAGTCCTCTCTGGTCTTTTGGCAAGTGATTTTTGTGTTCATTGGCCTGGACACTCCTCAAATATCGACCCTAATTGATTCTTCCTGGTTCCTAGCTAGGTCCTTGTTAACTAGCCTCCCAGGGGCCACTATCCCATTTCTAATCTGTCCTAGACTCCTGCACCAAGCCTAAAGGGAAAATGACTATACCTTTCCATTTTTGTGTCCTGAGCATACGATACAGAGCCAGGCTATAGACAGTGCTTGTGGTAGGTTAAAGATGTCTCCCGTGTCTTTGCTTCTGCTCCCATGAAGAGGTAAGGTCTAATTCCCTTTCTCTTCTATCTGAGCAGGTTTTAAGGACTTGGTAACCAACAGACCATGTGGAAACAAGGTTGCAGAGCTTTTGAGACCATGCCAAGCCTTGCAGCTTCCATCCAGATCTCGGGGTATTTTCTTTCAGAGCCAGGAGCCACCATGTAGGAAGTCTGACTATTCTGAAGCCACCAGGCTGTGGCAAAACCCAAGCCTCACGGAGGAGCCACTTGCAGGGGCTCTAGTTAACAGGTCAGCTGAGCTCCCCAGATGGCTAGAAGCCATTAGGGAAGTGGATTTCCAGGGCTCAGCTGATCCCATGAGTCTCAGAGATGAACTGTCCAGCTGAGCCCTTTCCCACTTCCTGACACACAGAATCATGAGCAAAACAAAATGGTTGTTCTAAGATTGTTAGTTTTGGTGTAGCTTGTTATGCACCGATAGATAACCAAAACCTGATCAAAACTGTTCATTGAATGAATGAAGTATTCAGTGTGCTGATGATGTCACTGCCTTATTCAAGAACTCTCAATGGCTCCCTAATACTGGAAAAACAATATTTAGTGCCTTTAGCTGGTATTCAAGGTCCTCCATAATTCGGGACCAGCCTGCTTTTCAGACCTTCCCAGATACTTTTCCAACATCATGTCTTTTAACTTATCTGTACAGCTTTCTCCGTTCAAATGTCCTTTCCACCCACATTCCCACCTCAGGACGTCAACATCTAACCTGTCCTTTGAGACCTTTGTCAGATGCCTTCTCTTGCCTTTCTGTCCCTACTTTCTTTGATGTTTTTCTAACTCTTCTTCCTTCATTTATCCTTTTCTTCATTCTTACCTCTTCCTCCTGTGCGTGTGTGTGTGTGTGTGTGTGTGTGTGTGTGTGTTCAGGGAGGAGGTTAGGAAGTGGGGCCCAGGCACATAAGGAGGCATACAAACATGTTGTATGTGGCCTACCAGGCATGAATCCCCTAGAGCTCGAGTTGGGACATGCCAACACATCAACTGGCACATTGTGTCCCCCAAGCCAGGTGTTCAAGTGCTTGAAAGGAGGAAGGGTATTTAGAAGAAGCATAGGCTTTGGTGTCGGCTCGGATTTTAGATCATAATTGTGTCACTTGCTGTGTAGCTTTCAGCAAGATGCATAAACTCTCTGAGCTCAGTTTCCTTATTTGGATACTAGAGACCTGATCTGAAGGTGTGTAAAGGCCCAGCCCCGTGCTTGACTCATGACAGGCCTGTGATGATGACTGCTTGCTAAGTAGACACAGCAGATCGGAACTTTCTGATGCTCAACGGCTATTATATCAATTGTGGAGAGAACTCTCCCCCATTGAAAATAAATAATTAAAAAAAATTTTTTTTTGAGAAGGAGCAAAGAACAAGAGAAGAGTGAAAAGGCACAGCGGAGGCTACCTGGCCAAGCCCAGCTATATTAATCCATGTGATCGGTCTGCCCTATAGGGTCTCAGTCTTCTCATCTGCAAATTGAGCGGTGGGCACTGGAATCTAAGCTCCCCTCCAGCGCTGACATTCCAAGAGCATTAAAGAAAAAGGATGAATCACCCCTTCAAAATACCAATATGGGCTGGGCCCTCCCCCTGCTGTCCCCATCCAGCACAGCTAAGAGCTCTTAATACACAGCTAGCTTCCCCCTGCAGCTGCCACCAAACTTCAACCCCCTTTCCCAGGGGTCTCAGAAGCAAGACTGATAATGGACCCCTGGCCTTCTCCATCTCAACAGGGAACCAGATCCGGTTCCCAGATTCTGGGGGCCAGAGGGCCCTCCCCTGAGGGTGCTGGCTTTCCGTGGACATTTGGCTTTGGTATACTTGTGCATGAAGTGTGGGGAGTGTTGGAAGAGCGGAAGGAAGGAATAAAGGGAAGAGCTGAAAATAGAGGGCTGATGATTGATTTCCTGCAATCATGGCAGGAGGGCTGGACTGCCGGACACCTTGCCATTCTCTTCCAGGATTTTGAAAAAGTGGATGAGTCTGTTTCTGTAATGGTTCTAATCTCCATCCTGGGGAGGCACGGTGCCCCAGCAGCTGCATAGATTCATAAGCACAGGCTGTCAAAACCGCAGAAGACACCAAGATCAATTTTCCTTCTTACAGGAGATAGACACTAGGTGACCGCAGAGGACAGTTTTCTTGCATCTCTGCCCAGAGCTCTCTACTCCTTTCCGAGTCGATGCTATTATTAGTATTATCAACATTAATAATAATGGAGACGTAACCGGCTGTGCATTAGTCACAATGTTCCAGGAGCCAGCACCTCCTTCCTTCTCTTCTGGGTCTGCCTGAATCCTGCTGGGTCCTCTTCTCCACGTCCGGAGCGGCTTGGGGCCCTGTCCTTTGGTCTGTCTGTGCGGTGGTCTGTCTCTTGCCCGTCACGTCTGCAGTAGCCCGGGTCCTCCTAGCTCACACCGGCTCTGGCTCTGAAAGCCGAGAAGCTCGCCGGCTGCGAGCGGGTTTTCCAAGTGGGCAGGGGTGGGGAGGAGGGGCACTGGCGGGCGGGCGGGCGGAGGGAGGAGGGGGCGTCGCGGAGGGGAAGACCTCGCATTGTAATCCAATGACATTGCCAACGTGGGGGTGGGGGCGCTGGCCTCAGCGCGCTCTCCAAGTTTTGGCTGCCCGCCCAGCTGGGAATAACTCTCTTCGCATAATTCGCGTGTTTACCAGGCATGAAAATTCTTGCTTTCGGCCCCCCCCCCGCCCCGTAAGCCCCCTCCCCTTCCCCCTCCCCACCACCTCCGCCCCTAGCGAGTGAAACTCTGTCTAAAAAAATATTGGCCCGGGGCACAGAAAGTTTTGCATAAATTCATAAGTGATGAATGGCTGATTTTAACGTTATTTGGGTATTTGTCAGAACTTAACAAATATACATGGGGACGGCGGTTCATAAACTTAAACATCTCAATATCCCCTTTCTTCTGGAAATAAATTACGTTTGTTTGCCGGGCTTGGAGTCTTAAGGTAGCCGACATTAGGAATATTTTAAAAGCCATCATCCATCGAGCATGTCTCCCAGGCGCCAGGAAGATTAAATGAAAGAATCATAAGATGGAGGTCTTTAACTTTTAATCCTTTTACAATGAAGCCTCAGATAGTCGCGGGGGCAGGGTGCCCTCTCTGGGGGGAATAATGCCGTTATTCCTCGGCTCTCAGTTAATGAATACCCTAACGTCTGTCCCACGGCTGACGGAGGCAGCGCCGGGGAGGGGGCTCCGGCTCCCGGGCCAGGCTATTGAAATGAGGAGCCACCGAGGCTGCGTCGGGAGGGAAGAAAGCGCCCGGCTGGAGGGACAGGGCGGGCGGGGCCGGGGGCATTGAGACTGCGCTGGGGACCCGGCGCAGGTTTGAAATAATTAGCATAGATTCGCTGGGACTCCAGCCCCCGGGGTGGGGGGGTGGGGAGGGAGGCGCGGGGAGGTGGCAGGGGGGCGGGGAGGGAGCAAAAGAGAGCGACTTTGGAGTCCAAGATAAATAAAGGGAGCGCTGAGCAGTGTCAGGAAGCCGGCCCACGTGGAGCTGCGCGGATGGGCGCCACCGCGGACTGAGGCGGAGGGACGCACGCGAGTCGAGCGCCAGCCCCAAGAAGTTGGCTTTTTAAGGGGTGGGGTGAGGGTGATACTTTGCATTTAAGGGGTAACACGTCTTCTGCCCCTCTCTAACCCCAAATCTCAAAGATCCCCGTTCTGCGTTCTCCTCCCTCCCCACCCCCAAGCGGAGTGGGGGTGGGGGGCGCCCCCTGTTCCCGACTGCAGATCCCAGTGGTGGCTTTTTTCACCCAAATTCAGACCCCTCTGAAATCCTGACCCTCAGAGTCCTCCTTAGGTCCTGGGGCACGCGGGCGGTGGGGGAGGGAAGCGAGTGTCAAGTCACCCAGCTGCCCCCAGCAATTCCAGCTGAGGGCCTAGGGTTTGGGGGGCTCAGACCTGCAGGATCCCGGAGCCAGAGTGTTGATTCCAAAGGACCGGATCGCCTCAGCTTGCATCACGGCAGCTTCCGGGCGTGCAAAGGGTTAACATAGGCTGGTTATTGATGGGGGGGGGGGCGGGGCGGGGGGGGGGGGGGGGGGGGGTCTGGGGGGGGGCGCCCCGGTCCCCCCCCCCCCCATTCCTCGGGGGTCAAGTTTCAGCGGCACTCCGCCCCCAGGGTAGGTGTGAAAGACACGTGTCCCCATTGTGAAGGGCCTGTCAGGCAGGACAAAGCGGCCGCCCACCCTCCCTCTACCCCCCCCCCCACCGCCCCTTGGCCCAGCCTGGGGTCAGCTCCAGGGGGCCGGCTGGGTGTCGAGGTCAGGACGGGCCGGAGCTTTGGTGACATAGGGAGAAAAAGACGGGAGACTGGGCGAAGGCCACGTGATGTTCGAGTGAGGGGTTTGAGAATAACCCCCCCCCCGCCCCCCGTGAAAAACTGAGCGGTCATCTCCATCACACCAGAAGAGGAGATGAGCCCCTTCTCCCAACAGACAACGTAAGCACAGCGGCACCCCTACCCGCCCCTTCCAGCCCCCACACCCCCCATCAATCACCAACACAGAGAATCGCAGTGTCGAGCGCAGTAGATTTTAGTGGTTTTCTTTAATCCTGCTCTGCACTTCTTTCTCATTTACTACACGGGATATTATAAAGAATAAATAGCAGATACTCTTAATTTACAATGATTAGTCATTCCATTTGTTCTCTATATTTACAATAACTGTAAAATAACATTGAACTCTATAGCTTCTTCGAGGTCCAAGGAAAACCAAAACACTTTCCGAAGAATGGAAAATAGCTTTTAAAAAGTCCTTCTACAAAAGTTCTCCCCTCTCTTTGTACTTTAAGAAAAAATAACTTTTCCCCCCTGCTTCGCCATGCGAAGAGCACTGGAATATAAATAGCAGGTTAACATTATTAGCGACAACCAGAATAAGTCTCTCTTTGCTCTGTTCTTTTTTTTTCCTTTTGCTTATTTTTTTTAAAAATACAGTAGAAGCCGGTAACTTTTAACGTATAATACTGACCTTTTAATAAGTAAATTAAAACTGGGACCGTATATACACACACATATACATTCCTACACAGTTAGACAGTGCATTACATGAACCAGAAAGCTAGGTCTCTGTAGCCAGAAAGGAAAAAAAGTTCATTGAATCCCCTCGCGAGAGGGTGGTGGAACTGGTTGGAGACGGTGCGGGGGGCGGGGGGAGGGCGTCAGTGGGGTTCCATCAATTGTCCGGGTGCTGGAAGGGAACCCCGAGTTCTAGCATGAGCACTTGCACTCGGAAATGATGGGGTACTGGATGGGAATCCAGCCGCAGCGCTGGCCCCCGCGCCGCTGACAGCGCCACCGCAGCACAGTGAGGTGCACAGACTTGGACGGCTTGCACACCATGCCCTCGGGCACGGAGCACGAGCGCTTACTGAAGCAGCTGCCCACCTTCACGTAGCGCGGCCAAAAGCGGCTGCCCAGGTCGTTCCACGCGTACAACACCGGGCAGAAGGTCTGCGACCACAGCCACATCTGTAACTTCCTCCGCAGCTTCTTGCTCAGGCGCTGCTTCTTGCCCGGGGCCAAGCCCTCAGAGAACTCCAGCCCTTTGATCTCGCTCGGCATGGCCCCCGACGGCCGCTGCCGCAGCAGCTGGTCCAGCTCCGCCAGGTCCTCGGCGCCCGCGGCTGCCCCCCCGCCCCCACCGGGCCGGTCCTCGGGGGGCGAGGTGGCCATGAAGCCCGGGTCGTAGTGGCCCCCGAGCAGCGAGCGCAACAGCGTCTCGTTCAGATCCTTCTCTTTGGGGTCAAAGATAGGGTCCGGGTGTTCGATGAGGTCCACCAGGGGCAGGTTGTCGCTGGGAGCCGGGCGGATGTGGAGATAGTGCTGGCCGCCGGCCGGTGCCGCCCGCAGCCCCAGGACCACCACCAGGGCGTAGAGGGTGACCCCCAGGCTGGGGCAGCGCTCCATGCCTCCGGCGCGCGCCCGGGGCTGCTGCTTCGTCCCGCGTCCCCGGAGGAGAGCACGCCGAGCCCGCGGCGCCGCAGCGCTCCCCCGTCTCTCCGGAGGCGGCTCACCCGAGGCTGGGCAGGCGCAGGGCCGGCAGCATGAGTCGCCGGGAGAGCCCTTCGCGCAGCGCCGGCTCCCACCGGGGCGGAAAGAAGGCACACAAGTTGGTCGCAACTCCTCTCCCGGGTCTATTCGGGCAGGCGGCCGCGGCGGGGCATCCGAAATTACTCCAGGGCGACGGCGGGCGCGGGGGGCGCCGGTTCCTCGCTGCCTTCCCGGGCCGGCGGCGGTGCAGGGCGCGTGGACGAGCCGCTCTCCCCTCCTCCTCCTCTTGCTGCTCGTCGTCCTGCCGCTCTGTGCAGCGCCGCTGGCCCAGCGGGTCCTAGGGGCACTTCCCTCCGCCTGCTCGGGGCTCCGCGGCCGGCTCTGCCCGGCGGACTCCAGCGGCGGCGGCGGCGGCGGCGTCCGCGCACGTTGGCACCGGTTTGTCTGTCTCGCAGGGTCCAAGCCTTTAAATTTCCTGCACTTTCAGCTCCATCACCATGGAAACCACTGACTCTCTCGGCGTTGCCCCCTCCCCCTTCTTCCCCCCCAACAACAACCCCCCCCCCCACTTCTCCACCCCCGAGGAGCTGGAGCAGCACAGGCTCTGGGGGAAGCCGCCTGCACTCGCCGCGGCGGCGGCTTCGGCAGCGCCCAGGGCTGTGCCCCGCCGGACCCAGATGCCCCGGGAAGCCGACAGTCCGGCTGCCCGCCGGAGCTCACAGGCGGCGGCGGCGGCGGCGGCGGCGGCGGCGGCGGCGGCGGCAGCGGCGGTGGCGGCGGCGGTGGCGCTTGGCAGGTCTCCGCGCAATTTTCTCTCTCCCCCACCACCCACCCCCCTTCTCCTCCTCCTGCAAAATGCACCGCCCCCCTCCTTTCTCCTGGAGCAATGCAACTGGGGCTCTAGGCGCCCCGCCAGGGCCAGTCCTGGGGAAAGCTCTCGGCGGCGCTGGAGCCGGGCTGGAGGGTGCAGGGCCGGTTTTGGGGGGTGCTCGAGGTGGGGCTGTGAGGGTTCTCACTAGCTGGGTGCTTTGCACTGGGAGGGGAGCAGCGGGGAGGTGCTGGGGGCTCGTTTCTTCGCGCAGTCCTGCGCAAGGAATTTCTCCATGTGCAAGGACCTTTTTCCCCGGGCGCGTCTCGCCTTCCTCTCTCTCAAGCTTGGTCTAAGTCCCCTCCCCC
Organism: Mustela nigripes; assembly: GCF_022355385.1. Classification (NCBI taxonomy): domain Eukaryota; kingdom Metazoa; phylum Chordata; class Mammalia; order Carnivora; family Mustelidae; genus Mustela; species Mustela nigripes. The sequence continues at coordinate 30,576,443 of NC_081572.1, read as the reverse complement.
CAGGGCGTACACACACACACACAACACACACACTAAACACACACACACTAGACACCCACAGACACACTTGGAGCAGGAGGACTCCGAGAGCCGCAGCGTTCCGCAGCGTGATTTAATTCCTAGGAAGCACTCCTGCACGTCTGTTACTCGGGCCCACGAGGGGGGTCCGCTCCTCACCCTCCTCCTCCTTGGCCGGGTCCTGCACCCTGAGTGGCCGAGCTGCAGGGGCGCGTCCAGCTCGCCTGCGGCTCCCCTAGCCTGCCGGGTTCCGCGCGGCTCCTGCTTGGCTCCCTGGGGGCGGCGCGCCCTCTGGTGGCGCCCAGCAAGTCCTGCACTTGGCGGGGGCGGCCCTGTGAGGTGGGTTCATCCGCTGTCCACCCTGCCCTACTCAGCTTCTGCTTCTGTGTCGGTGTCATTGTGTGGACGTGCGTGTGTGCGTGTGTTTGCGTCCGTGAGCGCGCTGCTGGGCCTGTCCTGGTTCCGTACGTTCTCTCCAAGCTCTTCAGGCCCTCAGTGTAAACAAACTTCCTTAGATTCCTCTGGATGCCCCCCAAATGTCACAAGAATATACTGCACCTTCTGCTTCCGCTAAATCGGCCTCAGTGGGCAAGAGTGGAGACCTAAAACTTAAGAAAGGTGAACTGGCAGTAGGGGGCCCCGAGTCCTGCGTGGGATCTGCCCTCATATGTTGACCCCAGACAAGTCACTTTTGTGGCACCATATTCCTTACTTTCTGCCTTAGTGACATAGCTGCATTCCTCTTGCAGCCCTACCTTTCCGTGATTCTAAATCAAGCTGCATGATGTTTTCTCTTCCTAAAGCATATTGATGGGAGATGGATTTTGAAATGACACTTCTGGTTAATTTTCTCTTGGATGAAGAACTGAATCTAAGCTTTAAAACTCAAACTTGGTTTCCTTTGCGGTGGATGTGATTGGAGTCTGGAAAAAACTGAAGAAGGCATTGGAGGAGCTGACTCAAGTATTCACCAGCATTCCATGGAGTGGAGTTAGGAGGTCTCATTGTGAGAGCCTAAATCACTCTTCTTTCCCCAAAGATCTGTTTTTTCCTTTCAACCTGTGTTGTCTGTGCCCCAGCACCCCCCCCCCCCCCATGAATTTATCATCTGTCTAAGGAAGAAAACACACTTTCTTTCACAGAACAGTCTTTCTGCAAAACCTCAGCAGTTGGGAGGGATGGCCAGTTTCAGCTGAAAACATTTTCTTAAACATTCTCAAACTTCCAAGCCAGCAAACACACACACACAAACACAGAGAGAGAGAGAGAGAGAGAGAGAGAGAGAGAAATGAACTGGAGATAAGAACAACTCATTGGTGGTTTGAATTGATTTGATTGGGAAACGGTGCCACTAGAAGCTAGCACATAGGAGGCTGTTACACTGTACCCTTTTCTTTCTAGTGTGCAATATGGGGGCTTGGCGTTGGTTTGTTTTCCCAAGAAACAGTCACCTGTTTCCTAATGAAGCAGTCACCAGAACGATTTTGTCACTGCTGTGATTTTTAACTGGCTAAATAATTTTTTAAAAATATTTAATTTATTTATTTCTCAGAGAGAGAGAGAAAGAGAGAGTGAGCACATGCAGACAGAATGGCAGGAAGAGACAGAGAGAGAAGCAGGCTCCCTGCTGTGGAAGGAGCCCAATGTGGGACTCGATCCCAGGGCGCTGGGATCATGACCTGAGCTGAAGGCAGCCGCTTAACCAACTGAACCACCCAGGCGTCCCTAAATAATTTTTCAGTGAAGAGTTCAAAAGCTAAGTTCTGGTTCAGTCCCTGAGGTGGTAGGCTCCAATTTCGAGACATTTTATTGTTCTGTTTTCTGTTTCATCCATCTTCTCTCCTTCAGATCACCTATTTTTGTTTGAAAACCAACCCATTTCCTTCAGTCCTTTATTTAGGTTGGGTAAGTTTGACTGAACAGCAAAAAAGTTCCCTCAGGAATGAAAAACAAACCATGTTAGACAATAGATTGGGTGACCTGGTTATACAGTGTCCACTGGGTAAAGACAACGGGGAGAAACACAAAAGAGAGAGACTCACGGTCGATCACTGCCCTCCTAGACTTTTGCAGTCCAGTTAAGCAGGGTATGACAAGCATATGAAGAAAACATCCAAAGAGTGTGAGGAGGAAAAAAAAAAAAATCTATAAATTCCCATAAGGCTGTAGACCAGTGTTTCACAACTTTTAAAACCCAAACCCACTTTTGATAAATATAACAATTTCATGTCCTCCTTTGTTGTTTGAAATTTTGTAATATATTGTGATGACTGAAAAAAATAAAAAAGCCAAAAGAATTAGAATACAAACTGTAGTGTTTTCAAACTATACTGAGCCTCTTTCACTGTGGGGTTGGGGTAGGGGGGGAGGGGCGTCTTGGGTTGGAATGCTGGCCCCGCCTTTCACCAACTGTATTACCTTCTTAGCATAGGCATCTGACCTCCAAACCTCCATGTCCTCATCTGTAAAGTGGGGATGACAAGTACCTCTGAGACTCCTGCTACATAGAGGAGGTGCTTAGCACCTGGCGCAGAGTGCATAGTGGGCGGTATTCTTTCCACAAATCCCAGTTCATCAGGACAACCTCACTGCCCTCAACTGACCAGCCATCTCAGGTTTGGGCCAGAGAGGCTGGAAACTACTGGGGATGCTGTGGAAATAACTCCAGCACCTTTGAGCCTGCTTTCTGTCTACTTAGCATGTGCAACTGAGCTATTCTCAGTGGCTGCTGGCCTTCAAGAGTTTGGGGGTGGGGCAGAGACCTGAAATTCTTGGGGGACTCCAAAACCCAGCCATTTCAATGCCTTTGAGGCCCTATTGAAACAAGGAGCTTGACAAGCTGGACAAAGTGGGTTGTATTTCTTTAAAAGGAAGCTGTGGGGAGGTAGATGGACCTGTACAGAGAGAGATGGCTATATGCTCAGCTTTCTGATCAGGCCCTAGCCCTGGGAGGTGTTTGGATTTGTGTGGAGATTGGGTAGGGACTCAGGCAGCCACATGGGAAGAGTCTAGCGAATCAGGTATGTAGATCCATTTTGGGCTATTCACATCCCATGATGTCTGTGGCTGCAAAATGCTCTGGGCAAGGAAAACTCAAGTGCTCCTCTGAACAATAGCTTCAGGATTTCCAGGTCAGGGCAAGAGGACCCTGAGTGTGCTTTTATGTATCTTTCTTACTTCCAGCTGATTCTAAGCACAAACCTAAGAACAAGTCCATCTTCTTGCTTCTTTGGCCCTGGAAATACAGACCTGAGGCAGCTGCCGGTCATCTGCGAAGGACACAGGGCTTGATGTTAAAAAACAAAACAAAACAAAACCCTGCATCCTACCAGCTTTGTGACCTTGGGCAAGTCACTTTACCTCCCTGGGCTTCCTTGACGCCGAGAGGCTGGGGGACCATGACATATCATAAAGACGACCGGAGAGCTGCCAGTGTTTAGGCCTGGCATCATCCCAGGCCTATGAAAATCATCCCCCTCTGATTCTGTCTCATGGGTCCCATAAATGTCAAATTTGATGGGCTTTTTCTTAGTGAGACCCAAAATGGCATTTTTGGACTTGACCCAACTTTGCAAAGTGAGGAAAAATCAGCCACAAGGCTTGTCACTTTCCTCTCCTGACTGCTGGAAGAATGTGAGCTCCCAAGGCCAGGGTGGTGGACTCCCCATTGCCTCCCAGGGGTTGAGGCAGCCCCCGCCCCCCTTCAGGACGCACAGCCAGGATGGGGCCCCTTCAGCTTCACACTGTATTCTAATTTTTGGCATGTCCAATCAGTGATGGTATTCTAACAGTGAAGTCCTAACTGGCACGGCACCGGGAGGGGGGGCAGGGGGGGGGGAGGAGGAGATGAAGAGAAAGGAAGAGACATCACTCCACATCGTGGGCTGGGAAAATGGGTAAATAAATGTGAAATGAATTTCCAGGAATAGAGACAAAGCTACAGACCAAAGGAGCACAGACCAAAGGAGGAAAGGCGCTTGCTTGGCTAGCTTGTTCCAGCGCGCCAACAGCCCCTTCCCTTCCCAGGTCTGGCTCCCCCGCGCCTGCAGGCCCCCTCCCCAGCCGGCTCCACGCTGGGGAAGGGGAGACGACTCTGGAGCCCAGTGGCTCATTCATCTCCTGATAAACTGTTTATCTGAGTTTTAACGAGGGCGCCTCTCTTCCAGCCGTGGAGACAGAAGCCTCCTCATGTTTAGCCTGCCCTGATGTGGGGGGCCTGGGGGTGGGGGGGGGGGCGGCAACGCAGGCAGGCTGATCTTCGGCCCTTTCCTCGAGGCCCAGGCTGTCTCTGCGTTTGGCCCTCAGCTCTCCCGCTTCCTGCTGCCTTTCCTCGGCTGGAGGCTGGGGCCAGGGTGGACTCGAGGTTTTCTTCTGGAAAGGAAAGTTTTCTGCAGTCCTTCTCTCTCCAGCCAACTGTCTTAAACATCTGCTCGGAGGGCGTGCATACACACACACACACACACACACAGACACACACACACACAAAATCTCTCTCTCTCTCTCTCAATAAATTTAAACAAAACTAGGTTCTAACTTGTGGACTTGACCATGTGTGACCCAGTGTCTCCAAAAGAAGATGAACAGAACGCTGCAGCTCCAGTATTGCTAGCATGGGAAAGGATTCTCCAAAATGATGGAGGGCTGTTCCCTGAAAAGACAACTGTCACCCAAGTTACTAGAAATTTAAACTCTATGCGCTTGGGGACCTGTTCCCACTGCCCACCAGTCACCCGGATGGAAGCACACTTGAACAGATACTGATGCATTTGTTGGGACGTATGCCTCCCTGCCCCTCTGTGCCGCCAGCAACACATGGAGGAATGGTGGCAAGCACACGTGGAGGCACACCCCCCTCCTCCCACACAGGTACAACACTCACGCACCATCCCGCCCCTCCCTTTCCCACCTGGGTAATAGAGGTTTCTGGAAACAGCCCTCCTTAGCCCCTGCCGTGAGGACTTCACATACAGCCCCCTCCTTTCCCCCCACACACAAGCACCCACTGCAGCCTAGGCTCATGTTTCCCCCACATCCTCTCTTCCTGCCGCTTCAAATAGGTGTTTATTGAGATAATATAGTCTAGTCCCCCTGACTCCCTCAAAGACTCTAGAGAACAAGGAGACAGGAGCTCCACGGCATAGAAAAGGAAGGGAAAATGCACCTTACCCCATTTCAGGCAGACAGGGCTGATTCGCAGGTTCCAGCTACTGAATGCACCTAATGCAACATTATCACATCTCTGAAATTTTTTCCTAGCCACTAACTCTGGCTCCTCGCCCTCCAACTATGGTGCAAGCTTGGAACGGACTCCCTGTGACCAACTCCTGTCACCAATCACTCATGCCTCCATCTTCTCACCAGCCATATACACTGATTCCAGACGCCCTGTTTGCCAAGGAATACATGGCATCCCTTCTCTTGAGGAGCACAATGACTACTGGGGAAAAGAGGAAAAACAAGCCAACAATTACAATTTAGGATGTCAGTTGCCATGATGAAGCACAGGAATGTTGGGGTAGGGTTGGGGGTTGGGGGGATCTGAAAAGTCTTCCCAGGAAATTTGATGTGTTCCATAGGAGGTCATAGGCTAGAGGGTTGAGGAAGGGGCACTGGCCAGATCACATTTTGGGCTGTGGAAGTAGTAGACAACATAATCCGAATCCTGTAGACAGTTGGCAAGGCTGTGTTAGGGCTTGAGGTCTAGAGGCTGGAAGACCAGGGGGCCCTTGTATGGTGGACCTCTGAGGGTCTTAAGCTCTATGAAATCTAATTCAAAATTAAACCTAACTTTAGAAATCCTTGAAGGAAACCTGGGGAACCATATAAATATGCTGTTTACAGGTCCCCAATATTTTAAGACAGCTCCTATTAAAAACAAAACAAAACTTGATTCTGACTGAAATCGAGGCTGTTCAGCCCTAGAATCTTTGCTTTTAATGTCTGTGCAGGGATTATTTTATGTGCATGGAAAAAGTCCAAAAACTATGATTATAAATAGTTTAATTATTACTTGTAATGATTAACCCTAGAGAATAAGATAAGCAGGTGGGGTGAAAAGGGGAGAGAAAATCACTTTTTACTGTCCGTTCTCCTGAGGTACATCTTAAAAAAAGATTTTTTTCACTAAGCACTCATTATTTTCATATTTAAGGAAAAATCAATAAAAAATTAAAACCTGGGCTTGAGAGGAAATAACTTGCCCCCAAGTAACCATTAAGCTGGAGATGGTGTTGAAGGTTCTTCATGCGGAAGAGAGTTTTGAAGCCAGCACAGGTTTGCAGGGCGGGACCAACCTGTATTCTTAGCCCATCTTTGTTTCAGGCTTGTGAATCGGTTCAGCGCTCCTGTAGGATTGTAAGGTGAGGGAGAAGCTCACTTGAGGGGCTTTTGTATGCAGGGGAGTGTGTTGGTGTGTGCATGCCTAGAAATATGTGACAAACTTGGTTTCATGACACTTTAATCTCCCGTCTAATGCATCCACAGAGAAACCAGATTGCTTTCAAAATAAAGTGATACCCATGTCAAAACCCACCACTGGACTGAGAAAGAAAACAAACCTAAAATGCGTCAAAAACCATTCTCATGCTGGCTCAAAACTCTGCAGTCTGGAATGAGCCTGGGGTGGGGCTGAGGACTGGACGTCAGTCACCTGAGTCAAGGGTTTGGGGGATGGGGTCGCCAAACAAGTGCACGAAGGGCTTTCTGTCCCAGTTGCCAGACTTAAAAACAGGAAGACAAATTCACCAGCTGCCTGCAAGCATTACCTTATCTGCATCATCTGGGAGCTTCTGGAGAAGGGATACTTATCTCCCCATTTTACAGATAGGGAAATTGAGGCCCAGAGAGGGGAGGAAACGTCCCAGGGCCACATTCTTTGACTTAAGGATCATCTAAGAAGGCAGGGAGGGGCATTTTAGCTCAGAGGTGTGGACGCAGGGGGCTTCCTGAAAGGACAGATCTTTGTTGGTCTCTTACTGCTCTGTTGATCCGAATCCATATTTGACTTACCTCAGAGGTCGTGGGCACCAGCAGGCCAGGGAGATTTACTTTGGGCAGTGACTTTTGGCAACCTGGTCAAGTCTGGGCAAGGGCTCATTTCATTTTCCCCTCCCCCCCCTGCCCATGGTCCCACCCTCCATAATGGAGCCTGACTGTAGTAAAACGAGGCTTTTGATCAAGCTTCTCCACATCACTTTCAAGACAAACAATGTCTCAGAAACCCCCAACGGCTTTTATTTTTCTTATAGCTAAGGTTTCACCTTAGTGTCTTCACCCAACTTCATTTAAAAAATGTCTTCAGTTGAGGGGGAAAAAATCAGGGCATTTCGTCATTGTAATTCACAAAACATACCATCAGAGAATGAAAGCGGCTTCAAAGTTAGATAAACAACCACCTTAAATTTCTAGAAGGCGATCCTTCCCGTCATCCCTCTAACCTGTCAGGCATCCTCTCCCGTCCAACCATCCAAACCGGGATACTTTTCCAGTCTTATCTTTTGCATAGTAAATTAAATTCATAAGGAACTATATTAGTTGAAATACAAATATAAGTAAATGTAACAGCAATTAGTTCTTTACCAGCACGGGTGACGGGGGTAATCGTGTTTTACCACAGGATTTTTCTAAGGTATGATTAATTATTTGTCGGAGTTTTAGAAAAAAAATTCGTTTTATATGTATCCTTTTTATGTATATTTGTATACATAAAAATTAAAAAAAAAAATTTTTTTTCCACCCATGGTAGAGAAAGAGAATGGATAAGGTGAGAGACAAGAGGCCCCTTGGTCCCCTCCCCACGCACGGTGCACGACAATTTCAGACAAGTGTTTCTTTCCTCACACAAAGGCTTAACCATGTTAACTAGTTAATGTAAAGCTTGATTAAACTCGCAAAGATAATCCCTAAAATGCTGGGAGAAGGGCCCTTGAAGTGCCTGGAGGTGGCAGGGAGGGGGTGGGCGGGTAATGAGGCAAGGTCGTGGTTCCAAACTCATTTTCACTTTGCATTGTTTCAAAGGTGAATGATTGCGGTGGTTCAGCAAAATACATTGAGAAAAATGCAAAGCTGCCTCCCTCGCCTCCTTTAGGATTTGAGTCACCACAGATGAGCCTTTAAACGTAGTAAGAGGCATCATAATTATCATGCCATGGGGGTAAGAAAATCCTGGCAGATCACATTTTACAGAACTCTGCTTTTCTTTCAAGGCTCTAGCTCAGGACCGTAGGCAGCCACATTTGAGACTAAATGTTTATGACTTAGCCCTCTTCAAGGCATGCATGTTGACTTCTGAGGTAGCCTTATTATTGGAAGGTGATTTCAATATGCTTCTAAATATTTTGACAGCCAGGCAAGCCTTGTGGCACTTGTCCTCTCTTAAGGACTACGGGGTTGTCGCTGGTTGTGGGGTGGGGGTTTGCTGTGGTCTCTGACTTGTCCCTGAGAGCAGTTCTTCCTCATCCCGCAGTTACTGGGGTCCTAGGGGAAGCCCTCCTCTCTCACCAGAGGGAACTAAATTCGCCACTGAGAAACAGGGCTTACAGGTATTATTGGCCTGCCCAAGCCCAGAGAGCTCCTGCTGACGTGTCCTGGAGTGTCCTCCTTACTCTCCAAATCTTAGTACTCCTGAAGGAGAAAATGGCTAAAACAAACATGTATACAGAAAGGGGATTATTTACAATTGTTCAAAAACCGGTAAGAAGTCTCCTGGTCACACTCAAGATGAAGGGGTGATGTTGGATGCCCTTGCCAGTGTGACTCCCACCTACCTTTCCCCATCGCCTTTTTCCACTCTTGGCTCTTCACCTTGATGTTTAGCGTGTCTCGAACTGCTGGGAGGTGTCTGCACGGAGCCTGCCCTTCTCCCTGTGGGTGCTCTCTCTACTCGTTCTCTCCCGTTTGCAAAATCATTTGCGGCTTTCTAAATTCCGCTTAAACTTTACCTCTTCCATTCTGGATTCCGTCTGGGTAGAATGAGTTGCTCTCTCCTCTCAGATGCTACCACATTCTGTACTTTCCTCTGCCTGACCGATGGCCACACTACATTCTGAGCAGTTGTCTCTCTCGACCAGCAGACATAAAGCTCTTCATGGAATCCTTCTCCACATTTCCAGTGCCTAGTTCTGTGCTTGTCTACAGTGTTTGCATTGCATACAGTGCCTGTTAGTGTATACAGCAGGTGCCTAGTGAGGGAAGGAATCCCTGAGCTTGTTTAGTGGCTTTTGGAGATTGTGGGGGATGTGAGTAGTGGGTGGGGCGAATCCACGGTGGTTAAAACGACGCCTATCTCTTAACTGATGCAGCAGATCCAGACAGTGATAGCTTATAATATTGGATCTTTTCTTAGAAATCAGATCCCTCAGAGGTATGTGGAAAATAAAAACACCAATTTGATCAAAAGAGATGCTTTACAATGTAACTGTACATGCAGGTGACTTACCCGTTCTGAACTGGAGAAGGCCTGGTTGTTGTCTACCAATCCTCTCGGTAGCAGGAGCTCTCACAAATTAGCAGCTCTGTACCTCAAGGTGCACTGACTTGGGCAGCAGAAGCAAGCCAGGGCAAGCGGTGGGGGGGAGTGCTGGTGAAGAGTGGTTGGCTCTCTCCCAGGAAGCTGCAGCTTGACGTGGGGGGTCTGTGAGTAGTCGAATTATCCCAGTTCATCCTAGGGAGGCACAGCTGCTGTGATGCATCAGGCTAGCCTCAGCCCCTGGACGGGGAAAGGAAGATGGTGGAATCCCCACCCCCATCCCTGAGACCCCAGAATCCAGTCCTCGATGGAGTGATTTTCTCTCCCTTCCACCCTCCGGTTCCCAGGCCCTGTTGTCTTCTTGGAAAGAGGGATTCAGAAGCCATTTCCAAAAGGGCAAAGAGCCCCAGTCTCTCTGAAGGCTAGGCTTCCTTTGGTGGACGATTCCTCTTTGTGTGGTCAAAGAGCCTTGCATACCCTTTGACGCACTCCACTCACTCAGGGTGATTAGATCAATGATTCAGTTCACTGGCAACACTGACTAGGCACAATTCCGAAAAACAACCTTAGGTGCTCTAAGCTGTCATGCCTTAGTCGCGATTGTCCAGACAACGGAGTCAAAGGTGCCCCTCTGGGTATTCTTTTCTCAGCCCGAGTGACACAGCCCAGTGTAAGAACTTCTCAGGGGCAGTGCGACATCACTCGGGTTCTGTCCACCTGGCACAAAGGGCAACGCTTTGAAGAAGAAATGGATTAAGGTATTGGATTACAGTTTCTGTAGCCGGGCTCAGGGCCTGGGCTGAATGTCCTCCCCCAAGTAGGGTGACTTGGCAGAACATTCTAGGCCTCCCTCCCTCCTTCCTTTCTTTCCTTAGGTGTCCGCTGCCCTCTGGCCAGAGGGAGGGTCTAAGGGGGACCCTCCCTCCCTCCATGACTTCAATCAACATTTTAGCAAAGAGTACACGGAGTCACATTTCTTCTCTCATACTTCTGTACAGGTTCTGTCCTCCCCCGTGGCAACGTGAAGGTGTGGGCAAGAATAGCTCGTGGGTACTATGAGTGAGTACCCACTGTACAAGTACTGAGTGCAGGATAAGGACAGCTGGGCACAGGCAGCGGCTCCAAGAAAACGGATGCTAACCTCCTCCTTCTGACCAACACTTTTTTGCTCTGTGCCTGGTAAAGGGCATTATATTTGTCATCTCATTTAGCCCTCAAAACATCCGTGTTTATAAGCAAGGACACTAAAACCTGGGGAGGTCAGGTGGCTTGATCAAGGTCACCCCAAACAGACAGGGGCATAGCTACAGTTTCACTCTCTGCCGAAGCCCAAGACTTCTGGTCTCTTCTTTATGGCTTCTTTCTTCTTTCTTCCCAAAATCTGGGATTCTGCTTCTAGTTTCTTTATACGACTAACAAATAAGGAAGGTGGTGGTGGGAGTGGGGAGAGATACAAAATTGGAATCCAAGGTGACCCACAAAACGTGTAAGTTATCAATGGATGCAAGTATACGTGGTAAAGCTTATAATGAATGGGAATTATACACACCAGGTGGGGGACAGCGGTTGCCTCTGGGGGAAAGAGAGTCAAGTACTCTGTAGATGTTTATGTGTCTTTAGAACATTTCTTTTTAAATACTTTTATTTATTTTTTTAAATTCCAGTATAATTAACATACAATGTTATATTATTTCAGACATACAATATAATGGATTCAACAACCTTATGCATTACTCAGTGCTCATCATGATACATATACTCTTTTTTTTTTTTTTAAAGATTTTATTTATTTATTTGAGAGAGAGAAATCACAAGTAGATGGAGAGACAGGCAGAGAGAGAGAGAGAGGGAAGCAGGCTCCCTGCTGAGCAGAGAGCCCGATGCGGGACTCGATCCCAGAACCCTGAGACCATGACCTGAGCCGAAGGCAGCGGCTTAACCCACTGAGCCACCCAGGAGCCCGAAAAATATACTCTTAACACCCTTCACTTACTTTACACACCCTTCCTTGCCTCCCCCCACAACAAAGCAACCATTGCTTTGTTCTCTGTGTTTAAGAGCCTGTTTTCTTGTTTGTCTCTCGTCTCTTTTCTTTTCTTTTGTTTTCCAGACAAAGCTATCAAAGCAAACATAAAACAAATAAAAATTTTTGGTGTCTAAAAGCACAGTGAGATACCACATCATATCCATCAGAATGGTTGTCACTAAAAAAAAAGTAGCAGGTGTTTGATGAGGATGTGGAAAAATGGGAACCCCCGCTTTGTGCATTGCTGGTAAAAAATAAAATATAAATCTATAGCAAGATCCAACAATTTCCCTGAAAAGAAAAGAAAAAGAAAAAAAAAAAGAACTGAAAGCAGGAACTTGAACAGATACTTGAACACTCATGTTTACAGCAGCATTCTTCACCGCAGCCAAAGGTGGAAAAAATTCACGTGTTTGGCAGCTGAATGAATAAGCAAGAAATGGGAGATAAAGACAATCAGAGTATTACTCAGCCTGAAGAAGGCAGGACATCCTGACACATGTGATAACATGGACGAACCTTGAAGACATTGTGCTTAGTGAAATAAGCCAATCACAGAAGGGAAAAGACTGTACGATTCATTCCACTTCTATGAGCTACTCAGAATATAATAGAATTTATAGAATCCAGAAGTAGCTTGCTAGGTACCAAAGGCTGGGGCCTGGGGAATGGGGAGTGCTTAATGGGCATGGAGTTTCAGTTTGGAAAGATGAGAAAGTTCTGGAGATGGATGGTGGTGATGGTGGCCCAACAATGGGATTGTACCAGACGCCACGAAATGGCACATTTATAGTGGTTGAAATGGGGATTTTCACACAATGTCTATTCTACCATTAAAAAAAAAAAATAAAAAAATCTTTGGTGTCCTGCTTGGGACGAGTAGAGGAGCTTTATAAACAGTCTCTGTTGTGTACAGTCTTTCCTTGGCTTGGTCCCCATCAGGGGACACTGGACCCAGACTGAAGTGAGAAGCCCTCCCCCGGGGACAGGGGGACTGTGGGCAGGCAGCTCTCTTGACTCATGTGGGCAAGGAGTTTGGTGCAAAGTATGTTTCTCCATTCCCCCTTCCATTGCTCAACGAAGCACTGGGCGCTTTCAGGCTCAGAGGAAGTTCATCTGAAAATAAAGCCAGTCCTTCAGGGGTCCATATGGACTGAAAGACTCCCTTCCTGGTGGACTCTGAGGCAGAAACTTGACTGAAGCCAGCCCCCTGAGTATAGTAACAGCCCTGTCAGCCAAGGCAAATCCGACGGACCTCAGAATCCCAAATTAGCACCTGGCCCTTCGATAGGGCAACTTTGGTTTAAAGTTTAAGTGAAACCTTGACAGTCCGAGGGACTTGAGGGGAGGCCTGGGGCTGCTCTCATAGGATGCTCTTTCTTCACAGGAATGCGATGGTGTGTACAGTGTGGTGTCTGCCGTCAATTCCTACAACTGCAATTAGGGCCTTTCAATGGAGGTGTCAGCCACATTCAAAGGCGGACCGGTCTCACCCATGAAATTCATAATGGGATAAAAGTTCCATTCTGGGACTGACAACTTCAAATGGAATTTGGTGTGATCTTTTATTTATTTACAGGGTTGTGGGAGTGGGGGAGGGGGGCTAAGAAAATCCTACCTCACCCAGCACTCCCTAACCCCCCCACCACGCCCCCCATCCCGGGCTTCCAGGGATAAAAATGAGGGTTGGGATTACATTCGGAGGGAAGCAAGGCTATATTTAAATATGCTTTGGAAAGTGTGGCTCCGTGTCTGAGGCGGTCCAGAGCCACAGCTTCATCCAGCCTGGCCTGGGACATTCCAAAGAATCATTTTTGAGACCTTGTGCTAATTGGTTCCAATTTATCAGTTCCAATTTCCCATGCAGCAGGGCCAGGTCTGAAATCTCCATGCTGTCTGAGGGAACAACATGCTGGAGTCCCTCCAGGAGCCCAAGGAGCCTTCTTCCATACTTTGGCTAGTCCACACATCTGATGATCAGGGCTGTTTAATTAATTCTTGAATGCCCCTTCTTTTTACTTCTTACCCAGGTCATTATTCCATTAGCTGCCTCTTGGTAGATCTTTCAGTGACTTTAGTCCATCTTATTTACACAAAAGCGGAGGCTTTTTGCGGTATTAAGTGAGCCGGGAGAGCCAGGGGAGGGGGCGGGGGGGGCGGATTTATTTGTAATTACAGTAGGCTTCTCGCTCCCATCGCGTTCTGCCCATTCACAGGCTCCGGCCAGGGCTGGCGCCAAGGTCTCCAAGTTGCCCTGTGTTTATGTCATTGAGACGAGGACAATATTTCAGTGTGGAGCCAAGCCACAGGGATCCACTCTATAAAACCCTCACTAAAAATAGACGCTCCAACCCCTGCCCAGCCCCCTCCCCGCCTCCGCGACTCCCCCACGCCCGCCCCCAGCGCTGGAAGCACCCAGCTTCAATCCGCAGGGAGACAGGCGTGCCAAATCGGCCGGGCTCGCAGCTCTGGGGGCCCGCGAGCTCCTTTCTTCCCCAGGAGTTGTAACGCGGAATAAAAGGCGTCAATTAGCAGCCTTTAGAGCTGACAGGGCAATTAAAGCTAAATTGCAAGACAGAGGGAGAGCAAGAAGAAGGGAAGGAGAAAGAGAGAGATTGAGAGAGGGAGGGAGACAGAGAGAGAAAAGGAGAGGGGGAGACATTTCCAATATATTTTCGGTGACAGCTGCATTTTTGAGGAGGGTGAGCCTCTCCAACTACAACTGGCTGTTTGGATATATTTTCACTTGTGAAGCCATTATTTTCAGCGTGCACCGATACTCCCAGTTTATTGCACTTTTATGTTAGATCTGAGCTGCTCTGGAAAATTAAAACAAACACAAATGCTCCCAAGCCTCTGAGTCCAATACACCCATTTCCTTGCAGGGTAAGTTAGATGCAAAATGAAATTGTGAGGGTAGACGCATGGGTGGGAGGGGCAATGCCCTAAGGCAGAAAGTTTAGAGCTGCCCAAAGTTTAGAGCCGGTGACTTGGGTCATCACACTTCTGCACACTTTCTGTTGTCAACTTGCTTTCCTAGCCTAGGACCCCAAGGTTATAAAACTGTTGGGAAAGAGTCTTTTTTTGGTCTATTCCCGAGTGACCTTCCTTCACAGTCAGGCTTTGGTTTGGGATTTGGGAGGGCCTCCGATGGCCTTATGCAGATGGGAATTCATAACAAGGGCAGTATTGATTTTGATTCACTGTTGCAACACAGGAGTTCAGGGGAATAGATTCAAGAGGTGCTGCGCGTGGGGGTGGGCACAAGAGAGGAGTACAAAGTGATCAGAGGAGAGAAGTCAGTCTGGGGGAAGCACCTTCAGGCCTCCTGCCCTCCCCTGGCCCCCAGCCCAGGGAGGAAACAGGGACTACAGTTCCTAAGAGGATGCTCACCAAGTCGCCTTTGTTTTGCAGAACCTCAATTCCTGTCCCCTCCTACAACCAGAATCCTTGTCGCTTTCTCCTCTCTCACTCATTAAGAAGAACAACCATTTCTACAACACCTACCCAGCACCTACCTACCCGGGGGAGGGCTTCCCATGGGTGGAAGGTGAGGTAGGTGTTATCACTGTGTCTAGGTTATATAAGAGGAAACAGAGGTTGAGACAGATTCACTGACTTGTTCAAGGTCACCCAGTGGGTAAGTGGGGAAGCTAAGTAAGATGAAAGTCTCAAGACTATCTAAAGTCTGAAGTCTGAAGACTTGCTGGTCTTAGTACAGATACTGGTGATACTGTGAGAACAAAGTTCATTCAACAGGCTCAGAATCAACAGTTTTGAGCTGAAGGGATCTGAGCGACATTTAGTGGAGGGTGTCGCAAACTAGGGTCCAGGGCTCCTGGACTTCTGAGAACCTGTTCTTGGGAGCAGAATAACTCTTTTTCTAGCTCAAGCCTCACCATTTACAGCTCAGCAAGGTGAGGCACCGAAGAAGGTCACACAGTTATGGCAGGTGAAGTCACAACCAAGATCACACCTCTGCCCCTGCACTATTTCTGCAAGTAGAATTCTCTACCATCAGATTTATAGGTCTGCTAGTATAGCTTGATTGAAGCCCTTTAGGGCAAAGACTGATTCTAGGGGCTTTAATAGATATTTGATGACTGAATGTGTAAAAGCAATTTACCAGTGGTAACAGGTAGGTAAACATTTGTAATGTTAATTACAGAGCCATGTTAAGTGAGCTCCAGAGTGTTGATATTTGGTCACAGTTTGATCTGCTAATCTCAGTCGCTTAAATCAGGTAAAATCACCTTTCTATGTATACCTGAGTTCTTCTCCATTCATTTCACACTTGGTAATTTTTATAGAGTACCTCGTATGGGTCAGACACTGTTCCAGATTATAAATAAAACAGACTAATTCCCCACTCTCCTCCCCACTAACTTGCTTTGTGAGGTATTGCTGTGCCATATTGTTATTTTGGTGAGGTTTGGATGGCGAGAGGCCCGGTTGAGTTTTTCCAACTTGGAGGCAATTAGTGCATCTAATGTTTTTGTTCATTTGTTTATTTTCTTATTTCCTTCTATTATGCCTAAATAAATTTTCCACCTTAAAAATTTTTTTTAATTTAAAACTACAAGGTAATACCTTGTAAGACAATAAAATAATGCAGAAGTATAAAAAGTAAAACCATGAGAGTCTCCCCCATCTGTTCCTCGAGTGGCCAGCATATTTGATGGTTTGGTGGTGTATATTCTTCCCCTGTGGTATGCATACACAGTAGTCACATAATACGTAGTATATACTCATAAATTCACGTGGAGGTAGGTGGCTGCCACAATTCAGTCATTGGGTAGGGTAAACACAATGATAGTTTTGTAATCTGCACCTGCTGGCATCTTTTGTAGACCTCTCAGGATATCATAAAGACCAGAAATTTCAAAATAGAATTTTAATAATGCTCAGAAAAGAAGAGCCCAAGGCACCCTTTACAGTCTTTTCTCCTTGCCTCACCTTCCCTGAAATCCCAGGTCCACGACAGCCTAAACCTCTACTTGAGGCCCAAAAGATGGGCCTCAATCTGAGTTAATTTTTGACCCCCTTTCTTTTCCCGTTTTTTTTTTTTTTTTAAACAAAACAAAACAGAAGTGTTTGATCCCCTTATTCATGTTATTTTGCACCATGGATATATTTATTTATTTGGCAATGTGGATGTCAATGTGACACACTACCATCAGAAGAGCTTTCTTTTTAATGGTTGCATGCTTTTCCATCAGGTATCACGATTGGAAAAAACAATGTTTTACTAACAAGGAGCATTTGGGTTTTCTCCACTTCTTCTTTTGCTATTCTAGACAAAGCTGCCATGGAACAGTTTTTTTTTTTTTTTTTTTTTTTTTTTAGGATTTTTTATTTATTTGACAGAGAGAGAGATCAGAAGTAGGCAGAGAGGCCGGCAGAGAGAGAAGAGGAAGCAGGCTCTCCCCTGAGCAGAGAGCCCAATGTGGGGCTCCATCCCAGGACCCTGAGATCATGACCTGGGCTGAAGGCAGAGGCTTTAACCCACTGAGCCACCCAGGCGCCCCAAACTGGTATGTGTTTTAAGGGAAATTGGCAATATCGAAATTCAAATGCATGAACCCTTCCATTCAACAATTCACTTCTAGGAATCTATCCTAAAGAAATATCCACATGAATAAAGCAGAGGACATGTATCAAAACTGTTCCATGGCGGAGCGCCTGGCTGGCTAAGTGGGTTAAGCCTCTGCCTTCGGCTCAGGTCATGATCTCGGGGTCCTGGGATCGAGCCCTGCGTCTGGCTATCTGCTCGGCAGGGAGCCTGCTTCCCTTCCTCTCTCTCTGCCTGCCTCTCTGCCTGCTTGTGATTTCTCTCTGTCAAATAAATAAATAAAAATCTTAAAAACACACACACACACACACACACACATACCAGTTTGTCCACCCATACCAGTTTGTCCACCCAACAGAAGAGTGACTTCAACCCACACCTATTATGATGTTCATTCATGAAGGCTGCTGCAAGATTTGGCCAGTGGGACAGGCTCAAAAACAGAGCTACCAGTGGGGGAGGAAAGTAAAACCAAGAGTGCTCTAAGAATTCAGCTTTTGTTAAGTCTCCCTGAAAACAATCATTCCCAGCAAAAGTAGATTAGAAGGAGGGATGAGAAGGCCGGCTCCCACCTGGTGTCTGCCACTAACTAATGGTGTCGCCTGGAGTAGGTCACTACCTGGAAATCCCGGGACCCCAGTTCCCTAACATGGTGAGCAAGATCACACCCTGCACTCTTCAAACCTCCCCGGGTTGCTGAGAAGCAAACGTACCTTCTATAGTAAGGGAAAGTGCTCTACAGGGAGGACTACTGTCCCCATACAGATACAGAGAGCAATGTGGTTAGTATTAAGTCTATGCATGGATATCAAATGGCAATAGAAAGAGACTCTGAGTGTTTTGGGAGAGTGTCCTGGGTTGAGTTTCTAAACCATGTTTCTTCAAGCTTCAGAGAATGTGATGAGTAGTGAGAATCTTCTGGGGCTCCTTTATAATGGGATGAGGCAGCTGGGGGGAGAATGACAGAACGGTGTGTAATTGCCCAAGACCATTTGGTTAATGGTTGTGTCTGCTGGACTTGGTACATAGTTGGCCCTTAAGGCACATGGAGTGGATGCATGAACAGTGCTCGCTTACAACCCAACAGCATGAGTGTGCCTTTGACCTTGAGTTGCCGACCATGTACCAGCCCCCTATATGCCATGATGCATGCTGATGCTTAGCACTGTGTGCCTGACTTACAGGGGGTCCACGGTCAACGCTCCCGTTTTGCTCCCTCCACCCTCTGTGTCTGGACCCCCCCTTTGTGGCATAGTTCGTATTGATTCCCCTGCCCCTCCCCCACTTTTGGGGTGTATGGGTGTGTGGCGTAGGGGGCGGTCCTGTATCATCACTGCGGGCAGACGCAGCTGTGCTCTGATTTCCCCACTGTCACCTCCTTTGTGGTCTGATAGCAGACGGAGTGCTCACCCTAGCTCAGCATGGTGTTCTGCACCTGGAGAAGAGACCTAATACTCAGTCTTAGGGGTCTTCTGAGCTTTCGGTAAAATGATGGTGCAGGGCGCCACTCCGAGGTTTATGACCCACTGCAGTGACATGCTTTGGATTGTCCCCCTTCACATCATTTTAGTTGAATTTTAATGACAGCAACAGCTAACATTTGGTGCATTCCAACTTACAAACCCCTGTAACCCTTTTAATGCTATTCCTCCTATAAGATGTCAGGAAACTGTGTCTCTGAGAGGAGACGTAGCTTCCCCAAGAAGTGGCAGAGCTGCATTTCTGCCCTAGGCCACCTCCCTGGGCCTAATTCTGTGGTGCTTTCCTGACGTGGCTCCTGTTCTAGTCTCACAGGCCCACGGGCATTTGTCAGGTCCTGAAGCCAACAGAACCCATCATCTGGGTGAGTATGAGCAGATCTAGGCTCCTTACTGGCTCTAATCCTGCTGAGTTCCACCTGCACTCTTTCCCTCGAGCCTGAGGAGGACTGGGAGCTGGAAGGGTAGGGAGTCTTTAAGTTAACAAGCCTTAAAATAGGGCCTACCCCCAAAGGAGCCTATCTTTTTGAAGTCTGGGGTGGGAGATGATCTCATGGGGGAGCAGGTCCCCAGGGAAAAGTGAGGTTAAAGAAAACCAGACTAAGGATGACCTCCGGACACTCGCCTCTCCCTTCTGGCCTCCATCCATCACTGCTCCTCTTGCCCGGCGTCTCCAGTCTCCTGGGGGATGGCTGTCTCCTCCTTTCTTTTTTCTTTAGCATCAGGGAAGATGACTCAAATGCTGCCTTAGGGCACCAAAGGCATCCACAAATTGGTCCCAATCCCAGCTAATGAGGAAAGCAAGAGAGGAGTCTGGCAGGCTGTGTCCTGTGGCTTTGGGCTTTGAGAGGAGGGGAGAAGGAGGAGGCTGGCTAGGCCCTCCTCTGACCCCTTACAGTTCTGAGGCCCAAGGCCTCATGCCCTGGGCCAGTAGATCAAGCTTTTCTAAAATTTTATCTGTTCCAGGTAGTAAATAAGCAGATCTCTCTCTCAAACCACCATCCCTCGATTCCATGCACACACTTTCCCACATTAGATTAGGTAGAGCAGAGGAGAGTTTAAGAATGCATTCTTCAGAGATCTTAGTTCCCATCTCAGCCTGTCCACAGAGAGCCCATGGGTCCCTGGTTGGGCCACTTGATTTCTCTGAGCATCAGTCTTCTCATCTGTGGGATGGCCACTGACACCCAGCTCAGAGGGCTGTGAAAAAGAGGTGAATTCGGACATGTGACTTGCCTAGAACCTGGTCCTTCAGGAAGTAGTGTCCTTTATTATTTTCAAAGTCTTTTTCCCTTGACCTATTTGACCAACACACACAGGTGAGAGTTGACAGTTTCAGAGCTGACACACACCCAACATGTGTTCACTCCTTTTCTTTTAAAATTGATCCTTCCATGACTTCTTTTAGTGTGGGTACCCTGCCCTCGCAACTGCATGGAAACATTAGCTTCACTGATGAAATGCTCTTAAGATGGGCTCAGTCCATTCCCTCCAATGACACAGGGCAGGTTGGGAGGTGAGGGAGGCTGGGGTAGGGAGTGGGAGGGCCAGGAGAGGGTAAATAGTAGCCAAATAATGGCCAAGAATGTTCCCTGTCTTCTCAGCTACCTCTCTCCTTTTCCCATTGCCATGTAATCTCTTCTGATTTAAGGTGGTCTTCTCGGTTGATAAACTCAGCTGACTTCCTTTTTTTTTTTTTCACACCCGGCTTGAAGTCGGAAATTATATTGGTAAGACTCACGATGGTGGATGTTATTAATGTGCTTAATGGGCACTCAAGGCAGTTTAAAGATCTTAGCCTTTGCATGGCGCCTTTATCCCACCCTGGGGGTAAATAATGGAGATGCTAACACAGTCTGTAAAGGGGAAAGAGCAGAGGTGGCCTGCCTGCTTCACAGAGGCAGGATGCTTTGATGGCCTGTCTGCAGGCAGGGTGATGAAATCAGCTTCCCTCGTTTTTATACCCCTTTGAAAAGGCCAATTCTCCCAACACAATGCACATTTCCAAGTCGTTCTTAATTTGGCATGAAAATGTCTCCTTCATCTCAGGCTAGAGCCAGCGGAGTTAATGGGAAACACACATCTGGGCAGCTGTGCTCTCCCAAGTGAGGAGGTGAGCAAAGGGGGCAGGAGTGTGGCCAGGGATTAAAGATAGCAGCCCTCAGCCCCCATCAACCCACAGGGATACAACCCATCACAGGGGAATTGTCAGTTTTCAGAGCTATTTTCAGAGCTATCTCTTGCTCCTCTTTTTCCTCCCTGGAGGTGAGGTTTGGAGGGGGTGGTGTGGCCCTTGGTTCCTTGTCCCAGGTGATGGGGGGGCATTTGCTTTGGGTGCTTTACTAAGTAAGACAAACTAGTTCCTGGCTGCTCCCCCTTCTGCTGCAGACACTTTCTGTGCCTGACCTTTTTGCATTAGTACCAAGCTGGGAGCCTTTGGCAGGGGATAATGGGTAGGCTTTGAGCACACCCATGTCGAGCTTTCAGGATTCCCCATGGCTTATTTTCATTCCCTTCCCTGTCTAGATTCTTAGCGTCTGAATTCAAATTTAGAGTGAATTTGTATCTAGGACAAAGAGACAGTGGCCCTGATTGACAGATGTATGTCAATAGTGACTTCGTCTATGAGTGCCTAGGGTCCCCGAGGAGTGCTCCCCTCCTCAAGCTCATCTCATTCTTACTTTGGCCTCAAGTTTTAGGCCTATCTTTACCACACTGCAGTTTGTATGTTATTCTTTTTAATTGCTCTCTCAGGCTGAGGTATGTAACCTGAGGAACCCTCAGGTCTGATTTCTTTGGGAATGTCTGCAAAGAATGTGTGCCATCATGGTTTTCATCAGATTCTCAAAGGGTCCTCAAAAGCTAAAATTAGGGTGATCATACATCCTGATTTGCTTGGGACCCTTCTAAGTTTACACCTGTTGTCCTGGTGTAATTGTCAATAGTAACTCTTTTTGCTCATCAAAATGTCTTGGTACTCCAGTACTTTGGTGGTCATTCGTGGACATACACAGAGCAGGGGAAGATCGAGTTGCCCAATAGGCATGTTTTAGGTGAAGTCAAACAAGATGGTTCTTTGCCTTCTTGTTTTAGCTCTCGAGACTGTCCTTTCCATGGTCTGTTTACTGCCACATTTTGCACTCCTGCCTTTCTTTGGTGATTGTGCTGTTTAAAATGGCCCTCAGGTGTAGTGCTCAAGTGTGCTCCTAAGCACATGAAGGCTGTGAGGTGCCATATGGAAAAACGGCATGTATTGGATAAGCCTTGTTCCGATATGAATTATGACCCTGTTGGGCATGAGTTCAGTCTTAAAGAGTCAACAACGTATATTACATAAAACGTTAAACAGAAACACTCATAAAACAGGGTTAGGGATTGACTGGTTCACAGAATAGAGGTTCACAGGGACCTAACCTTCATTTCTTCTAGAGCGATGCTTCAGTCTTTGCTAATTCACGTGTCTTTCTAGATCACAGCTACCATGGATACTAAGAACCAACTTTATTTAGCTGCCCTTGCTCCTTACTACGTACAACACATTAAGTAGTCACTTTTCCTTGGCAGACATCAGTTTTCTTTCAGTAGGCTGAGAACGGTGCCCTTGAGTTGCCCTTGCCTTTTGCCTTGAGTTGAGGAGAAGCAAGTTACTTGCTTGGAGAGGTTCTCTGGGGAAGACAGCTCCAGATGACAGCCTTCCTGTGTCTCAGACTGGCCTTTCTGTTGAGGGCTCTTGTGACAGTAACTGGATTGGACCTTTCCTAGGGATGCGTTGTTGGAGGCAAGGTCATTGCTCACCACAGTGGAATCCATCCCCTTCTCCACCACTGCCTCCTTCTATGGAGCATCAGCAATCTGGAGAAGTTCTTCATCACAGGCAGCACAGAAAACCAGCCTTATATCCTGGGAACATCTTCATCTGTTTTACAAGTACGCTATAAAGCCAAGTGGGGAGCATCTAAAATAGGTCAATTAAAAACAGGAAGACAAGGCGTCAGAACTCTGTGGGCTGAGTGCCCACAGAGAGTTGGGCATTGTACTGTGTCCTTCAATAAGTAACCCAACTTCCCATGACAGTTTTGCTGGTGAGATATTATTATGTCCATTTAAAAACAGATGAAGAATGGAAGCTACAAGAGGTAAAACATTTGGCCAAAGATGTTCAGTAAGTAAGGAGCAGTGTGAAAAGTTCAAACTCAAAAGTCTTTCTCTCTTCTTCCATATTCCATGTTATTTTCCAGCAATGCCTGCTTTTGGAGGCTATGGGCTGGCCTTCAAAATCGCATGATCTCTGACTCCCTAGAGAACTTTGAGAAAGAAGGCAGATCATATTGTATAATGAAAACCCCCGGGGTGTCAGTAATTTCTCTGTGACTGAGGTCCAGTCACCTTTCTGCAGACCCTTCTGGTAAGGAGCAACAGTGGCCCTCGCGATCAGTAGTCTCCCCTGCCTCCTGGACACCGTGGTCTGTGGGCTGCTGTCTGGTGAAGGTCATCCTCTTAGCCGTGCTTGCTTTTTGCTGCTTTCGAGCACCCTTTTTCAGAACAGGAGCTCAGTTGCAACCCTCTCTTTTGCTTGGCCCCAGGACAACTTTTCCACTGTCACCGCCCTGTAGCCTCAGCTGGCACAGAAATTCCAAAATAAATGAACGTGTTGTAAATTGGGAGAAAATATTGTGTCCTTGTGGTGTTGATGTTGATTGCAGCTCGGCGGCTCAGGCAGCAATGGCTACAGCTCAAGCTGCATATTTCTTTACCCAAACACGCAGAGGGCCTGCCCAGGCCAGGAGCTCTGCAGACGCCTCCATTCACTATGCACTTTAGCTTCTAGAAGGTGTGCCTGCCGGGGCTGACAAAGTGCCGTTGATCCGCAGCCCCCAGCCAGGCCAGGGGCCCCGCTGTCAAAGCCAGGCTGAGACCCGTCTTCCAGCCACGAAGCGTTTGGGAACAGAGGCCTGCCGATCACACTTTGGCAGGAGACGGCCCCCTGGAGCAGTGCGGTGCTGGCCTTCAGAATGGCCCTGGGGCCTGGCACAACACATCCCGTAGCTTACTGAGGCCCTGTGGTAAGAGGCTTCTTGGGCCCAGAGTGGGACTGGGCTTGCTTGTCAGGGTCTGGCTGCAGGCTCTGAGGGGGGCTTGAAAGCTTGACCACCCAGCGTCATTTTGGTAGGAACTTAAATGAGAAACAAAATCCCCTTTGAAGAAGGCTATGGGCAAGCTCAGGGAGAAAAGTGGTTTGTCGCAAGGATTTCCCCCCCCCGGCCCCCCCAGCCCAAAAATTGGGCCTGAATTTTCCAGGAAGTAGTGGAGTTTATGCAGGTCAATTTCCAGAGCGTTTTGGAGAAGACATCTGTTTTTCTGTCTGTCCAGCAGCACACCCTCCTCCTCCCCACCAGCCCCGCCCTTGCCCTCACCTCGCTCCGCCCCTGCCCTCCATGCCTGGTCCATCCTTTAAAACATTGTTCCCATTTCCCAATCACATGATTCGGGTGCACAGCCTATCACAGGTTCTCCTGCCCTTGGATGTAGGGGCGGGACATAGTCTTATCTGCCAATCACAGAGCTCCATTTCCTTCACAGCATGGACGTTTGACCCAAACTGGACCTATCAGGATCCTTACCTAGAGCTTTTATTTTCTTTCTTTCGCCTTGGGACTTTGGATATGGTGGAGAAGGTGGCTTGCCGGGTTAGGTCAAAGGCCTGAAAGTGTATGAATTGAGGATGTCTGATAGACATTTTCTTTACGTTTTGGGGAAAACCTATTTATAGAATAAGAGGGAATGAAGGTGACACACAGTGTCATTACCAGGGAATGGGGGAGAGAATGAAAGAGGGGGGCATGTGGATCACGCCAGAATTCCTGGATCTAGTTACTCTTGAAGCCAGGTTCATCTTTAGATTTCCTGGTTAAATAAGTCAAAAGAGTCCCCTCATCCCTTCTTTTTAAATTCTAAACTAGTTTGAGCTCTTACTGAAAGAGTCCTGTCTAAAACAAAAGTAGTGGCTCGTGGCTCAGCCTTGGGCAACTAAACGGGTGTTTCTGAGGAGAAGACAGGAACTAGGAAGGGAATCAGGGACAATCGTTTTATGAACATCATCATGCATGATGGTGGTCTTCAGTCCCACCTCTATCATTCTCGTGTGTTTATTCAACACACACTTATTGAACTCCCATCGTGTGCCAGACCTGGGGCTATGAAAATGAATAAGGTGAAATCTCTGCCCTCAAGGAGCTCATAGTCTAGTTGGAAAACAGACAGTGGAAGGACAGTGCCAGATTGTGTAGTAATGGGATTAGAATACAGTGCAGGGATGGAAGACCGTGCTCGGGCAACAAGGAGGTTGCCAGGCAGCCCAGGAGTGAAGGGAGATGGGAACATCCCAAATGAAGCAGTGCCTAAGCTGCAAACAGATTCTGCTAGGGTGGAGGTGAGTAGTGGGTGATCCCAGGTCTGAGACTCTTGTTTGGGGGTTGGGCTGGAAGGGGCTGGGGATGAGGCCAGCCCAGAAATCAAGGTAACATGTGACTAGACAGTGAGGCTATGGGAGCTACAACTGATGTCCCATCAGAAGCTATAGATGTTTATAAGGAGGTTCAAATATTCCTATCAGGAGATGATCTGTCTAGGGGCATCCATCTGCTCCAGGGGGCGCCTGGGGGCTCAGTCGGTTAACCATTGGCCTTCGGCTGAGGTCATGATCTCAGGGTTCTGGAATTGAGACCCACATCGGGCTCCTTGCTCTGCAGGGACTCTGCTTCTCTCTCTCCCTCTGTTCCTTTCCTCTCCCGCTTCGCTGCTTGTGCTCTCTGCTCTCTCTCGTGCTTCTCTCTCTCAAATAGATAAAAATCTTAAAAAAAAAATTCACCTCCTTTGTCCTCATTCCTCCCCATATTCTCTCCACTCTTTTTGACCACTGACTTTGCTACCTGAATGTTTTTGCCGGTAGTGGTTTTCAAATATTTTTGATCATCCTTTTATCAGTAAAATAATTTTTTAATTGTGTATATCGCCACAGTTGTGTAGTACTCATATATTTATAAATTATATATATGTATGTATATATATAGCCACTGTGCAAATGTATTACACAATTATAGAAATATATTCAGAAGTAGGAAATTTAAGAATAAAAATAAAATTAATCGTGTTTAATGTGCCTTGCTAATAGGGCTAGCTAAATACACATTAGCCAATATGCCTTTGGGATAAAGTTAATTGTTAACAAAGGTTGATTTATAGCCACTCGTTTTGCAAATAGTGTTTTTAGTAATTTGATTTTTTGACAGTTCCCTCATGTTTGATGATGCAGGTGGCAGAGAGCTCCTACTAGAAGTGGGGTCAGTGGGATCATCTCCCGTGTTCTGATTGCTCCCTTGCACTATCGGACTTGTCCTCCACTTATACATTTTTGCAAGAATTCTTTTAAGCCATCTGTCCATTTTGTGGAGATGAGTTTGGCTAAAATCAAATAATTGTCTTAGTCTGTTGAGGCTGCAATAACCAAGTACCACCAGACCGGGTGGCTTATAGACGGCAGAATTTCTCTCTCACCTTCAGCTGTGAGTCCGAGCTGAGGGTGCTGGCGTGGCTGGGTTCTGGTGACAGTTTTCCTCCAAGTTGTACCCTAATGACTTCTTTTTTTTTTTTTTAAGATTTTATTTATTTATTTGACAGACAAAAATCACAAGTAGGCAGAGAGGCAGGCAAAGAAAGAGGAGGAAGCAGGGTCCCTGCTGAGCAGAAAGCCCGATGCGGGACTCGATTTCAGGACCCTGAGATCATGACCTAAGCCGAAGGCAGAGGCTTTAACCCACTGAGCCACCCAGGCGCCCCCACTGCTGACTTCTTGCTGTGCCCTCACATGGTGGGAGGGGAGAGGGAACTCTCTGGGACCCCTTATCTGCCCTTATGACCTAATCACCTCTTGAGGCCCCACCTCCAAATACCATCACATTGGGGATTAAGATTGCAACATATGAATGGGGGGGCACAAATATTCAGCCTAAACCAGTAATAGAAAGCATTAGTGTACTTAAATAGGCACATGTTAATTATAATACACAGCGATGCTCTGAAATCAAGCAAACCAGGGAGGGTGTCACTGTGAGCTCCTTGGTGTGGGAGTCCCCACACAATCTCAGTGTGCTTTGTGCTGCTTGTGCTATGAGACGTGTGGCATATAGACTAAGCAATACTGCCAGTGACAATGTGAGTATTAAATAGAATTGTTATTTTATGTTTTAAGAGAAAATAAATATGCATTGAAATGCTAATATTTTCTCTCAATCCTAGGGATTACTGTATACATCTTCTGGAATGTGAAAACCAACTGTGGAGATTTACTTACATCATGGTGAGGTAAATTAAAGGTGGCTACAAATTCTTTCCCTCTTGAAAGCTGATTCATATGAAGCCTTGAGGCTTTGGGCTAGACCTCTTGGGATCCACTCTCTGGGAGCCCTGAGTGGCCATGTTGGTTGCTTGGTTAGCCTGGTACTGTGGTGCTGAGCCCAGCCTGCTGGCAATCCCTGCGCAGGGGTCAGACAGGGAAGTGAAGCTGTCTTATCTTTGCCCACCAGGTGAATACCACTGAGTGGCCTTTGTTGATATCCCATGAAACAGACTAACCAGCCAGCTGGGCCTTGCCCCAAATCTTGACCCACAGACATGGGAGATATGATAAAATGGTATTGTTTTCAGAGTTTGCATTTGGAGGTGGTTTGTTACGAAGCCACAGAGAACCTGAATGTGAGATGTCACCTTTGCAGCTAGATGAATATGTAGTCCCTCTAGACTTTTCATGGTGAATTCCTTCCTAGCTTCATTTTCAACTCTGAATGTACTTCCCAGGAGTGTTGATAGATTATGGTGGCCCTCTCTGGGGGAGGAGAGCATCACCAGCAAAACTCCAGATTTCTGACTCACAGGGAGATATGACCATTCTGTCATACCCATGCTTAAGGCTGGATCAGATCTGTAGCCCCTGTTCTAGGTGCAATTCTGCCTGGTGATTCTCAATCCCAAGGTTTTGTCTCCTCCTCAGGGTGCGGACCATATAGAGGTTTTTCTAGGTCCTTAGCCAGTGGACCCACTCTATTTTTTCTTACCAGTCCTCAGCCCCCTGGATTCTAGCATTGATGGGATTCTCTGGAATTGGTGGAATTCTATCCTCACTTGGAATTTGGCCTTCAGTGCATCTCTGTCCTATAGACTGAGAGTTGTGTTCTTATCTCATCCCTCCAAAATGATTTCCTTGGGCCCCTAACATTTGACTT
Organism: Mustela nigripes; assembly: GCF_022355385.1. Classification (NCBI taxonomy): domain Eukaryota; kingdom Metazoa; phylum Chordata; class Mammalia; order Carnivora; family Mustelidae; genus Mustela; species Mustela nigripes. The sequence goes on along the minus strand of NC_081572.1, from coordinate 30,548,605 downwards.
AGTTCTGGTTGGGCTAAGGAAGGTCAGTCAGGAAGAGATCCTTGGATGGTTGGTCCTTTCTTAAGAGAGCAGCTACTTGTCCCCTGCAAGAAGTCCTTGCCAACTCCTCCTTCTCCAGCTTCCCTTTCTCCCCAACCCCAAAGCCAGTCTGGCTGGGCAGTTTTACTTCCTCCAATGAAAACCAATTAAGAAATTGTATCAGTTACCTATTGCCATAATGATGCTATGTAAATAGCCACCCAAAGCTCACTGGCTTGAAAGAATAAATACTTATTATTGCTCATGAATCCAGGGTTTACCAGACAGTTCTTGAAGTCTCAGCTGGGCTCAGTCATGTTCTGCAGTCAGCTGTGGATCTCGTAGATGACTCTGCTGATCTTGGTCAAGCATTTTCATATGTTAGGGGGTTGTCTGGCCATTGGCTGGGACAGGAAGCGTTGGCTGATAAGACTGGACTCTCCTTATAATCCTCCAGCAAGCTAAGTCAGCCATGGTGTGAGGCTGCTACCATCTCATGGTAAAAGCACAAGAAGAGAAGAAGAAGAATCATCCCAATACTATTGTTTAAACTTCTGCTTTCCTACCAGCCAAAGCGGACTACATGGCCATGACCAGCTTCAGCATGGGAGGCAACCATGAAGTTGCATGGCAAAAGATGGACACAGGGAGACCAATAACTGACCATTCATGCTATCAGCCTAACAATAAACCAAACTCTTTCCTATCAAATGGTTCCTGAAATCTTAGCTGGAACAACAGAATGGCAGTCACTTGCTAGGAGCGGTCTTCATGAGGAAAGCAGTTATTGGCAGAAGTGAAGCAGGGAGTATGAGGGAAGAAGTGTCCTGCTCACCCTCTCTCCCTGACCTCCATTCTCCTCCTGGAGCCTCCCAATGGCCAAACGCAACCTGAAACCAGCCAGTGGAAGAGCCCAGAAGACAAAGGCCACAGGGGTCAGCCTCCCTGGATGCAGAGTAAGGCAGAGCAGGGCAGAGACAGGATGCGGGTGTGTGTGTCAAGCAGGTCATTCTAACTTCAGCCATACTGCTGGGGACAGAACTGAGAAACCTGCCTCATGATTCCAACCTCAAGAACTGTGGGTAGGCTAGTTCCAAACATAGCCACGCTCCATGTCCTTCCTCCCTGCTTTGATTAGGACCTCTAGAATGTAGATGCTAAGATGGTTTAGATTTAGGGGGAGAAATACCTGTGGGGAAACAAAGGAGAGGAGCCCAGAGGAGCTTGGGAGAGATGTTAGATCTCTCCCAATGATGCAGGCCTCCCACCTGTGAAGGAGAGAGGAAGGAAGGCTGGATAGGTAGAGTCTTAGGCGGCAGTGCAGTCCTAACAAATTTTCAGCTAGGTCTCTGTCTGGGGAGTCCTTCAGAGATCCCCATCAGAAGAGTCCCACAATTTATGGGAACTGTCTGCCTCAGTACTCCTGCCAAGCTTACTCTTTGAGAGCAGCCGTGGGATGCATGGTCTCTGTGCTCGCATAGTGATGCATTCAGATCCCAGCAGCTGGAGCTATCAGTCAATTATGCTTTTGGTAGCAGGAGATCTGAGAGCCCTATTTCATGGCCCTCCTCCTTCCTTCCTTTTTCTCCCTGTTTTCCTTCTTTTCTTTTTTCAGTTAAGATGTTTGGAGTGTTGTTTAGGCTCTAGTCTTGGTGCCAGGTACTGGTGACATAGAATGAATAAGACAGACATATTATCTACCCTTATGGAACTTCATTATTTATTATTCTTTATGATTTTTTTTTTTTTTTTGGTAGGATTCTGTTGAATGAGCTCAACCGGAAGCACTTTCGAGTGGAGGCAGGGAGACTTATCATGCTCTATGTCCTCCCTTCCCACCTCCTTACTCCACAGAGCCAAGCCATTTGTGTGGTGTAGCATTAAGATGACCTTATTTCTTAAACCTGAAACCAGGCCACTCTAATTTGTAAATTTATTTACAGAAAAAGTCATAAGAATGTGTGAAAGCTAAATCACATTTCGTTATGATTTTAATGCATCTCCTTTCAAGATAGAGGGCAAATTAATGAAACTTGGCCTTATCCCAGGAAATCCACGCTATGTGTTGAATATAGCAAGCAGACTGACATCAGGCTTGTTTGGGCGCAAAAACAGATTCATTCAAGTTATTCATAAGTTTGTCACAAGATTACATGTGCCTGGGAGTTTAGGAAAAGCTATTCAGCTGGTCTTGGGAAGAGCCAGAATCTGGGCCACACAGAGACTGAAAGTGGAATTGTAAGGTCATCTGGAATCCTGTGTGGTTCCAGGAATGTTGGCCTCAGGAGCTTATGGACCTTGACTCTGGTGTTCCACCGTTTTCATGACTCATCTCTTCTCCATGGCTTATTTTCCTCTTCCTACTGACTGATTTCCTCAACTTCTGTTGTTTATAGTTTCTTGACTTCCTAGTTTCTGACCCTCATAACTTCACCTCGGTCACAGTATGATCCCTTTGGTTTATTTGTGTCTTACAATCTTTTGTCTTTTGCCGCTAAATCCTTCACCCTCTTGGTATTTCTCCGTCCAAATTCTAAAGAGAAAAAAATATGGTTGGCCCTGGTCTTCTTTTTTGACAGTCCATAGTTATTGGTGCTGGATTGAGGGGCCTTTGTTCAAAAGTCCAACCGTGGTCTAGTCAACTGGGAAGGTTGGGTAGATTTCATATGATTCCACCTATGTTCCTAAGACATTCTCTCCTCCTGAGGCAATCAATGCACCGGGTTCCCTTGGGAGAGAACCATGACTTCATTGTTGAAGACATAACATTTAGAAAGTCTTATTCTCATTCTGCAGCACAATCATGGTAAATGAAATGTTGTCATCCACCTGCCAATATCCCAGTCTTTTTCATACAAACTAATCCATTGTCCCTATTTCCCAGAGTGATGGAGGAGAGTAGATGTGAGGTTTATTACATCCACACCATATGCCAAGAATTCTGCCAGATATTCTGCATCCATTATTTTATTTGGTGAGGACAAAACCTTGTGATGTAGGTATTGTCTGTTTTCTACAGAAGACAAAGCTGCGACACAGAGGGGTTAAGTTACTTGCCAGAGGTCAGGAACTAGCAAGTAGCTGGTTCAGTATTCAAACCTCTGTCTTTGACTCCATGTCTCTACCATTCCTTTCTCAACATCCTACTTCTCATGTCTTTCCTGAACTCCACTTATGCCTGGCTCAGACAGAGCTCAAAACACTCTCCTTTCTGCACTCCTTGGCATGATACACACATGTGTGTACCTCTCTTTGTCCTTCGCTTAGCTCTGGATACCAGGGACCATCTAGTTCATGAGGATGGTGATCATGTGCTGTCTTCTCCACTCTTCATGTTGTGTTGGCCCATGCCACATATCTACCTCTGGGGTGGTAAAAATAATTTTGGGTTAGAGGCTGTCAGAAGACCTCAGATCAAGTCTCATCTCTGCTCACAATGAGGTGGGTGACTTGAGGTCAGTTTTTTTAAGTGACAAATGAGAAGGATATGCAAGCTTCTTTCCGTCTTGAAAGGTCATGCCCCAAAGAAAACAGGGTTTTTTCAGCTTCTCTCCAATTCTGAAAACTAACTGGTGTTGGCTCAGGGTCCCAGACCTCTGAAGACCCAGTCCTTAGAGGTAGATCAAGACTCTTTCACAGTCTCCTGATGCTAGGAGCCATCATACACAGTGTTTGAGAAACTGGAGGATGCTGGGTTGCAGCTAAAAAGGGCTTGAAATTTTAGTAAATGCTACTTTCCATCTGATTTGGGACCTTTCATGTGGGAGGAATGTGAAATAAAACTGAGTGGGAGAAAATAATTCTCCATAACCTGGATTTATTTTCTCCAGCTGTTTCCCAGGACCATGGTTTTGATTCATCAGTGCCCCCACAGTTTCACACATACCATCCTGGCCTGCCTGGAGCCCCAGTCCAGGGAAGCAAAAGACTATCCAATAGGGCATCCATCACCAGCACGTGTGTCCATTAAACAGTGAGTGCCACCATATAGTTCTAGTTACTAGGCTTAAAATAGCAAAAAATATGTGGCCTTTTCTGGCAAGAAAAGTTGCTGACAATCTGGAAGAAAAGCAGTCAATAAACAAGTAATAAGTATTAGATTCTAACTTAGGCAGTTTTTCCTTAGAAATTTCATGGGGGAGTAAAGCAGATGGGCTAGTTAGTATCTTTTTTTTTTTAACTGCTTCTTACTGTATACATTACAGATGAGATCTCATTGTGAAGAATTCCTCCACATATGCCAGTGGGTTTATCACAGTCAAATTCAGTTATGGTGAGACCTAGTAAAACCAGTCCCATCTTAGAAGCTGATGCTGTCATGCAGTTGATAGCCTTTGGTAATCTCCCGAGAAGCAACAGGATATAGTTGGATTTGCTCGGTTCTGTAGTCAGTCAGGCCTGTGCTTAGATTCTCGTTCCTCTGCTTATTAGCTATGTTACCATGGGCAGGCTACTCAGTCTCTTCCGGCATGTACATATCACTTACCAAATAGTTAGACTTATTATGTGGGTTTACAGGAGGGAACAAGTCAAAATCTGTGGCACGTTGTAGGTGCTCATTAAAAATTTTCAATCCCTTCCCTAAGAATGAATAAGTAAGTGACAAGATATCGCCCTCGCCCCGCAAGGACGACAAGAACCCTGGTTCGGATGCATCTTCTTTCTCTTTATTTCCGCAAGTCTACACACTTATATACGCTTACATGACCAATCAGTGAGCAGGGTACAGGAGGGAGCGAATCAGGCTGTGCACCTAAACAAACAACTTCGCTAGCAACCAATGCTGTTTACTTCCTCTTTGGGCGTTCCGCTTAGTCTCACGAGGCAATCCTAACCTGGCAACTAGCCAGGCGCCATCTTTTAATGGCGGAGGTCGCCCTGGCCAGGGGCCTGCCTCCGACAACAAGATGGATCCTGAACCAAATAATGGAAGAAGGAATCCGTTAGACAGTTTTGAACTAAGCCTGTCACTCTATTCAGTTATTAGGTAATTTTCCCTCTTATTCCAGTTATTCATTAAATAATTAAGGTCTTACTATATGCAAGGCTACTAGGTGTGCTGGGTTAGGGGCGTACGATGGTAAGTGGGTGAACATAGCTATTGCTCCTATAGAACTGTTTGTAAATTTTTCTGTCTTTGTCTTCATTTCCTTCCTTTCTCCCGTCAGTCCTCACCTCCCTCCTTCCCTTTCATTCTTCCCTTCCCTCCGTACCTCCCTCCCTCCTTCCTTTCTTCTTACCTTCCTTCCTTCTTCCATCTTCCCTTCTTTCCTTTCTGTCTTCCTTCCTCTTCCCCCCTCCGCCCCCTCTCTGCTTCTTCTCCACTAGTGGGCTATTCGTGTGGGATCTTGCTTTATGGTAAGTAAGCATGATTAAGGCGATGTTTGAAATTGTAGGGGAAGTAGCAAACGCAGAGACACAGAAAATGATGTCAACATAATGGGAGGGGAGCTTTCTCTAGTCTTTTTTTCTTGTGGGAATGAAGAGCCATAATTAGGACACTATTGCTACAGAGAGTGACTCTTACAGGAAGAATCCAGAAGAATGTTTGGTGTATAGGGGCACCTGGGTGGCTCAGTGGGTTAAAGCCTCTGCTTTCGGCTCAGGTCATGATCCCAGAGTCCTGGGATCGAGCCCCGCATTGGGCTCTCTGCTCAGCGGGGGGCCTGCTTCTCTTCCTCTCTCTCTCTCTCTCTGTCTGCTTCTCTGCCTACTTGTGATCTCTGTCTGTCAAATAAATAAATAAATAAATAAAATCTTTAAAAAAAAAAAAAGAATATTTGGTGTATAGAAGCATTAATTGTTACCGTGTGGGCCAACAGCCTGGCATGGAAACGATCGTGCTGTCTACAGAGCTCTGTACAGCAGTGGGCTGTGCCATCTTGAAAGCTGACCTGGGTGGTTTTCTGCAGGGATGCGGGCCAGTGACTGTTTACAAGTCTCTATATTCTATGCCTCTCTAAACAACTGGTAACTGAGGTGATGAAGGGGCAGGGGCTTTGCATTAAATAGAAGAGCAAATGTATATTTGTCGGCATTGCTCTCTTCTCCTTTGTGTTATCCTCTTTCCAAAAATAAAGTGCATTGTTCCCGGGGAGTGGCATTTCAAGTGGCAGCTGTCTGCCTGCCTGACTCCTTCCCACAGAGCAGAGCCTAAGGAAGTAACCAGGGTTAACTTGAGTTTGTTCTGTCCTCTACCAACAACGGGATTCAAGTTGCCAAAATAGCTGCGTTCCCAGGGTGTGTCTGGCCGAGCCCCAGATGCCCATGGCTCGCACATTTCCAAGTGACACGCAAGATTTGCGGGTACCTGTGTGCTTGGGGTCTGCATGTGCTGCTCATTGGAACACTTGCCCCAGGATAGTGGGTTTGTAAGGAAGAGCATAGCACACCTGCTATCTTCCACTCTCTCAACAGTAAAATATGGGCTGAATATCACCTCACTGGATTTGGGTCAACAAGAATACCAATGAGGTTTGATTTTGGTTATGCACCTGTTAACCTGAGGGGCTGGCCAAATTGGGAAGAGGACGTGGGGCCTGATGCTCTGCGTGAAGGCTGACTTTAAGAAAAACTTAAGGGGCACCTGGGTGGCTCAGTGGGTTAAGCCTCTGCCTTCGGCTCAGGTCATGATCTCAGAGTCCTGGGATCGAGCCCTGCATTGGGCTCTCTGCTCAGCGGGGAGCCTGCTTCCTCCTCTCTCTCTGCCTGCCTCTCTGCCTGCTTGTGATCTCTCTCTGTCAAATAAATAAATAAAATATTAAAAAAAAAAAGAAAAACTTAAGAGGGCAACTCAGGGTCACTGATGTACGGTTGTTTGCCTGTAATATTTTATTCAGGAAAATCTGTGGGCACAATTCAGGTGCATCATTAAGGCTTTTTATTTTTTTTAAGATTTGATTTATTTGTCAGAGAGAGAGAGCGAGCACAGGCAGAGACAGAGGGAGAGAAGCAGGCTCCCCACTGAGCAAGGAGCCCGATGCGGGACTCGATCCCAGGTCGCTGGGATCATGACCTGAGCCCAAGGCAGCTGCTTAACCAACTGAGCCACCCAGGCGTCCCAAGGCTTCTGATTTAAATTGCCACGACCTAATTCAACAAACACAGACTAAACCTTTTGGTGTAGTTAGTACACTGAGATATCTATGTAAAATGATGTATCCTCTCTTCAAATGCTGTTGCAGCGTTTTTTGTCAGCAGGGATATGCTGAAGGGATAGTATGTGTGTGAACCCAGGAGCATTGGTCTTCGGTAGTAGGAGAAAAGTTCCCAGGAGGTGGCATTCCAGCTTGGAGAAGCCATTCCCAGCCACACTGTGCAGCAGGTACTAACTAAGTGTGCTAGGGGTTTGTGGCAGAACATCCATCCATCTATCCAGCCATCCATCCATCCAGCCAGCCATCTGTCCCATTTCAAAAATGGGCTAAATGCAAAAAATAAAAACAAGTTTAAAAATTGACTAAATACTAGATGTTGGGGTAAACGGAAATATGATATGGCTGTACCATAAAAAAAAGCATTTACTGGGTTGAATGGTAACCTCCTCCCAAAAGATAAAGACGTCTCCTCAACCCCAGAACTTACGAATATGACCTCATTTTGGAGAAGGGATCTTTGCATAGGTAATCGGGTTGAGGATCTTAAGATGAGATCATTCAAGATTCTCTGAGTGGGCCCTAAATCCAATGACAAGTGTCCCTAGAAGAGATGCACAGATAGACGAGGGAAAGGACACATGAAGATGGAGACGGGGAACGGAGCTATGCAGCCACGGCCCCATAAGCTGCAAGAGACGAAAAAGAATTCTCTTTTAGCGCCTTTGGAGGGAGGGTGACCCTGCTGACCCCCTTGCTTTTAGACTTCAGGCCTCCAGAACCATCAAGGAGAAAATTTCTGTTGTTTTAAGCCATCAAGTTGTGGTAAAATTTGTAAGGTCAGCCCTAGGAAATGGATACAGGGCACACGCTAGTAATTTTATTCTGGAATAAAATCCATTGTTGGAAACGAGTTTATTCTGAGCTTTTGGAGGCCTTTCATTCATTCCTTTGTTTGCTGCTCAACAAACACACAAGTCAGGGTCCCCGTGTGCCGGGCTCTGTTCTTGGTGCTGAGTAAAGAAGAGGAAGTAAGACTCATTTCAGCTCAGTCGGTACAGGCAGCTCGTGGACGGCAGGCAATGCAGGAACTCCCGAGGGAGTGAGAAGGTCCTTCAGGTGTGCACCCTGGGAGCACAAAGCTGGGCGGGCAGTCTGTTTGAGTGGCAACAGAGTGGTTTTCGAAAACACGGCCGTGTGCCCTAAGGCAGGATGTGCTCAAAACTGGGGAAAATCTGCTTCCACGGAGAGCACTTCTGGCAGTGAGCTACAGCTTCTCTACACAAACCTTAGGCTCACTTAAAAAAAAAGAAAGGCTGTGGCTCATAATTTATGGAGGCCCATTGGGAAGAAAACAAAAGGGTCCTTTCTAGAGTAGGCGGGCGTGTGCGTGGTTTCTGTGCAGAGTTTACTCTGACGCTGCCCTCTGAATCCTTTGGAGCTGGAGCTGGTGAGTGTTGGGAGTGGGTGGGTGGGGAGAGCAGGGTAGACCGGAGGGAGGGGGAATGTTGCCAGAGAAAGGACATCCCCACCAGGGACCGGGTCTGAGCTAGGTGCGGTGGGAAATTTCCCAAAGGCAGTTTGTCTCTTAGACGTGTTCAAATACGGTTGTTCATGTCTTCATTTATGGGATGCTGATTTACTCTTGTGAGATGGGCAAGATGATTCTGTGCTGGCGGTCAAGGTGGAATGGTGTATGAAGGCAGTGAGACGCTCAGGAGCTGAGCAGTCATATAGGGGACAATGACACAGACCTTGACGGGTTGAGGCCAGTGGTGTTCAGGCCCCAGTGTGAACTGTGTAGACGGACATGGTAATGCTATCAGTGGTTAGAAAAAGGGGTCAGTGAGGGTATGCGCAGGGAAGTCTCTGGAGAATAAGTGACTCCAGGTGCGTATTGAAAGGTGGATAGGATTTAGCCAGCTGAGAGCAAACAGAGGCTGCACAGGTCTCCCTCTGTCCCTCGCTCCCCTTCTTAAGCCCGGAGTTGGAAGAGGATAGCATGCTCAAATGTCTACCATCAAGAAGGACTGTCCACTGGCAAAGAGGGCAAACTTGCGTTAGCTGGGATATTGACTTCTGGTAAATAAACAAACAAAATTTTGGACACATAAAAGAATATACATTTTTAATGTAGAAAATATAATTTGTAGCCAGATTATAGAAGACTTGAATATCCGTTAAAGTGTTTGTATCTGATCCTAAAGGCAGCAGGGAGCTATTGCTGGGGTTTTTTTTTTTTTCCCCTTTTCAAGATTTATAACCTATTTTCCATCTTAAAAGTAATAACTCATTACAGGAAGTAGAAAGACTTTGAAAAGAAGAAGAAGAAATTACCTGTTATCTCCCCTTAAAGAACTGATTACTGTCAGTATTTCTTTCTACGTGTATTTTTTACAATTGTTGTGGAAGAAAAAAACACAAAAATATCATTTTATATCCTTCTTTTTAATCTTGCCATTATAACACAGCATTTCCTGATGTCATTTCAGTCCTTCAGGAATATAATTTTTAATGCTCACATCTAGGAGAGATACATTAATTTACTTAATCTTTCCCCTATGGTTGAATATTTGATTTACTATCATTTTTCATTATTATAAATCATGCTGGGATGAGCTTCTTTATGTAATAATCCTCTTCCATATTTATGATTATTTCCTTTGGCTGGATCCCTAGACAGGGAATCACTGAATCAAAGGGCATGAACATCTTTAAGCTTCTTTGAACATTTTGCCAAATTGCTTCCTTGGGGGTTGTTGAGCTTTGGAAGTACATGATGAAAGATGAGTCTCATAGCCGAGGACAGGCAGGGCCAGGCCAGGGAGAAAGAGCATTCCAAACATTCTAGCAGGAAGAGACATTCCAGAGTCACCGAAGCTGCAGCCTTGGTGATATGCTGTCCTGATATGAAAGCATTGCTGGTGGCCCTGCCATTTTTAGAAAGCCACTTTTGAATTCTTCCCTATAAGGCTAACAGTGCTCTAGACAGGCTGGCGTTTTTTTCTGTTCCTTGAGCACACCAAGCTCACTTCCACCACAGGGCCTTTGCATTTGCTATGTTCCTCTGCTGGGAATGTTTTCGCTCAGAATTGTCACGACTGGTGCCTTCTTATTCATCTCAGTTCAAATATCAAATGCTCAGAGAGATCATCTCTCATGACCTGTTCTAAAGAAGTCAAACAGCAACTATTTTCAGCCACTTTAGTCAAGTTGATTTTGTTCATAGCACTCAATATTTCTGCCCATAGTCAATGTTCAACAGTTATTTGTAGATGATTGAATGAAGTAATTCACTAATTCATTTCATTGGTTAGTATTTTCTGAGGGCCACTTTAAAATATTCCCATTGTTCTTGAGATTTTTTTTTTTTAAAGATTTTATTTATTTATTTGACAGAGAGAGATCACAAGTAGGCAGAGAGGCAGGCAGAGAGAGAGAGAGAGGAGGAAGCAGGCTCCCTGCTGAGCAGAGAGCCCGATGCAGGACTCGATCCCAGGACCCTGAGATCATGACCTGAGCCGAAGGCAGTGGCTTAACCCACTGAGCCACCCAGGCACCCTGTTCTTAAGATTTTTAAAGAACAAAATATTTAACATAACTTATGAAGAGTTTCCAGAACTGGTAACTACCCAGTCTCTCCTGTCTTGTCTTGATTCACATTGTGCCTTAGTCTCTGCCCTTTAGCCATAACTCACTTTCTTTAGGTACTTAAATGTGCGATACTTCTTCTTCTTTTTTTTTTCTTCAAAAGACCCTATTCATTTGACAGACAAATGGGCAGAGAGAGAGAGAGAGAGTGGAGGAAGCAGGCTCTCCGCTGAGCTGAGAGCCAGATGCAGGGCTCGATCCCAGGGTCCCATGATCATGACCTGAGCCAAAGGCAGAGGCCCTAACCCACTGAGCCACCCAGGTGCCCCAAATGTTTCATACTTCTTCCTGCCACAGGGTATTTACACATACTGTTTCCTCTGCTCCAGACAGATGTATTTTCTTTACCTTATCAACTTCTACTCATCTATCAGATCTTAGATCAATGGCAATTCCTTGGAAAGCTTTCCCGACCCCTTGCACTATGTCAGGTTCTTCTAGTACATACTGTTTGTGGGAGCAAAGATGGTGCCCTATGAACTACACCTGCTAGCATCTGCACTTTTTTCTTTTTTAGTTTTCTCCCTTTGAATCTACTCTGGCCCTGGGACTCACTTTTTGGTAAATGGAATGTGGCAACGTAACACAGTACAGTTTCTGAGACTAGATCATAAGAAATTTGCATCTTCTACCTGGGCCTCTTGGAACACTTGCTTTGGGGATACTACTCTTAGTATCGAGCCACCATGCTGTGTGATGCTCAGGCTACATGGAGAGGCAGTGGGTAGGTGTTCTTATCCTAAGGCCCCACTGACAGTCAACATCAACTGACAATCATGCAGATGAGGTACCTTGGATGCCTAGTCCACTTGAGCCTTCACATGACTCCACCTCGATATGATATGATGGCACTCAAGCCAGAGCCACCTCACTGAGTCCAGTCAGTCCATAGAACCATGAGACACAAAAATAAATGTTTGTGTTATGCTGCCAAGCTTTGGAGTTGTTTGTTATACAGAAATAGGCAACTGAAACACACTATAGCATCATGTTCCTTTTGGCATATCATTCCCCTCCTTCACTGGATTCATCATCGCTGTAATTGTGCTCCTTGCCTGATTTTTTAATTAATGATTCTCTTCCTCAGTAGTCTATAAGTTTTATGATGGCAAAGACCATCTTGGCCATGTCTTTTTTTATATATTTGTTTTCTCTGTTTGGCTCACCATTTGGAGTGGACCATCGGTACTTCATGGCCTCCAAAACATGTTTGGGGAATGGCCATGGTATGAGTTTCAGGGAAGGCAGGGTTTTGCCTCCCGGCAAGAGAGCTGGAAAGTCAAATACTCCCTGTCTGTTTCTGAGACAGCTGGGGCACAGGATGTGCCCTCAGTCCAACCAACTGGATGCTCCTGCCTGGGTCTCTGAACCTGCAGCTAGTAATGCAGAGAAGTAGGGAGGGCTTGGGATTCATCTTCCTGGCTCTGTTCGGAGCCTTTCATGTCCAGTAGTGGCAGCCTGGATGCCCTAACCAGCTCTTCTCAAGTATAACTAAGTCTGTGCTTTGGCTGCCCTGCTTCCCGTGGTTCCTGCCCATCCATTTTACAGGTTAGTTCCCCAGACTTGCTGGTGATTCTCTGAGCTATTTGGTATCCCTCCAGGAATTTCATTTTGGTGGACATTAGCTAGAAGTGCTTTTTGTTGGGTATTACCAAAGATGACCAGTTACATACTACCCAGAATGGTAAGGAAGGCCCACATGATATTTAGTAAGTGTTGGTAAAGCAATGAATGAGTATATGCCAAGGACTCAGGAGGACATCAGGGATTCCTGGATAAATAGATTGTTAATTCAGGGGAGCTTATATTTTACTAAGTTACACATAAGCACATGCAGTAATTATAGGTAAATGCTGCAAGGATGATAGGCACAAAATTATGGGAACTAACTACATTTAGAAGGAGGAGGAGATGGGCATCCCCTTGATTTATGTCAGTGACTGTAATTAGATAAACAGGAAATGTTTATTTATTAATGGAATGGATGAATAAATCAACGTAACATTGAGGCAACATATACGAAAAAGCTCATCAATTGTACAGTGCTACATAAATGGAAAATATTATTCTTAGACAAACACTTGATTTCTTTACCAGTTAGGACTATTTATGTTGCAAACATCAGAAAACCCAACTCACACTGGGTTAAATAAAAAGACAACTGACTGGCTTATATAACGGAGAAGGCCAGGGAGTATAATCACTTCAGGGGTTCCAGTGTTATGATCAAGACCTTCTCTTTGATCTCATCTGCATTGGCTTCATTTGGCTTCTGTCTACATGGTGGTTCCCAGACATTCAAAGCTTCCCTGCCTCGGGTTCATGTTCAGAAAAAACAAACATGAAACTCTTTCTGATTTTTGAAGCATCACTCCTTGGGTTTGCACTGATGTGACAGGCTTGGCCTCACACAGCCGAAATGTTCCTCTCTGAATCAATCACTGATGGAAGGAGATCTATATGATGCTTTGACTGACCAGGCCTACTTCATGGTCCTGTCCATGGAATTGGGGTGGTGGTGGGCCATGACACTGGATGCCAAATGCTTGGATTTGTGAATCTTGCTTCTGCTGCTTGAGAGAAAAGTATATATTTATCTCTATGTTGGATGACATGTCTCTGAAATGGGGATAATAATAGCTCTTCCATCATAGAGTTTGAATAAGTATTGAAAGAGTTAATGTATGCAAAATGCTTAGACCGGTGTCTTGCTCACGGTGAGGGCTTAATGCATATTCATTGTCATTCTTCACTGCTATTGCATGGACCAAGAACAGGGAAGTGATGGGTCCCAAAGGAAACTCACAGAACTGTTACCAGAAGAGGGTATGAATGAATGCTTGAAAGGTAAAAGCAACAAACGTTCACTATACTTCATTCCCAAGCTCTAACCAACAAACCACTGGAGGTCAGCAGCCAATAAACTCTTGGATGAAGCCAGCTGGGATTCACAGCTTCTTGTGGGGGGGGTCAGTCTTGTCCTCCTAGAAGTTCCAGAGCATAATCATGACCACCCGATTAACTACCCAGGAGGGTTGAATGTCTCCTTGGCCATTATTGGTCCCTGTTTTTCCAGGCTTCTTCACCTTTGGGGCGGTCTTAGAAAATCCATGCCTTGGCCAGCCCAAGTGCATTCTAAAACATTTCAAAATGTTGGAAGAGGAAGTCTGTTTGCTTAATGTGTAATTTAGCTGAAAGAACTGGAACAACTTGCATTTTGATATGTTCCTCATTTTGCAAATGAATGTTATTTTCGTAATGGATGATAATGGCTCCTTCAGAGCTTTTCTGATCTGTCATATTAATGTGGATTGTAGTGCTTTAATAAGAGTTGACTTTTGACTCCTTAGGCATGCATCATGGTTGTGAGGCTATGCAAACACTAAATCACCAGCCATTACTCTTCTTGTGAATTGCTATTTCATTCTTGTATCACTACTTCCATGGGATGAGCAAGAACATGAATGATACATCAACAAGCCCAAAGCTATGTCACTGGCTTGAAGTGACAAAGGACTGTTTTTTGTTTTTAAAGACTTTATTTATTTATTTGACAGACAGATATCACAAGTAGGCAGAGAGGCAGGCAGAGAGAGAGGAGGAAGCAGGCTCCCTGCCATGCAGAGAGCCCGATGTGGGACTTGATCCCAGGACACTGAGATCACAACCTGAGCCAAGGCAGAGGCTTAACCCACTGAACTACCCAGGCGCCCCAAAGGACTGGTTTTTAAGTCCTTACAAAATTCCAGTCAAGGAAGCAGAGCGTCCATATTGTCTAATTTTTTCTAATTCCTCATTCTTCAAGTCTCTCTAGAAACATACTGGAGAGGTGATCCTGATGTTCAATCTTACCCAGTACAATTCGTTTCAAGATGAGGGTGTTCACATCATAAAATAATGGTGCAAGAGGAATTCCTGGAGAGCACTTCAGGCAGAGAGGTAGTCTTGAGCTAGGTTCTTAGAAAGAAAATGTAAATTCTTCAAAAATTTTCTTATGGGAGTGCTGGGAAATCTACAGACCCCTCTATGCTGAGTCTACCACCACCACTTGGGGACACCTGGGGGGTGGCTGTGACAGTCCATAGCCACAAAGCTCCTGTGACACACCCTTGTTTCAGCCCAAACACAACAAGATCCATGGCTTCCTTTGATTTCTTTGTACAATATTCCATTAGTTCTAGGCTCACTTCTGGAAGATCCCATCAGCTCCCCTGTCTCCCCAGTACCCAGATCTCCCTCCTCTTACTCTCCAATGGCTCATGTTTCCCCAGGTCCCATTCTACCAGACCCATATCATCTCCTACCTATCCTATTGCCTCCTGCCCCAGCCTTATCCTCCCATAGGGCAACCATTTACTTTTACATATATGAAGGCAGACCCAATACCAGATGTTACACGGCTCATGTCAAGCTCTACATCAGTTCTTGGTTTTTAATATGCAGTCGCACAATTCTCTTCTCATCAGTTGTGTTAGTGAACAGTCCTCAGTTGCTGCCCAGTAGACAGAACATGGTCAGTGCACTCTAAGAAACTTGGGTTCCCACCTCAGCTGGACAATCTCTGTAGCTGTGCAGTTGAGGCAGATTACTTTACCTCTCTGAGCCTCAGTGTCCTCATCTGTAAAATGGACACAATCATATACATGCCACAGGGTTTTTTAGGAAAGACTAAATTGGGACACCACAGACTCTCCATGAAGAGTTGCCCTCATTAGTTTAGAAAATCATTCAGGCAGACAGGAGGTGGATTCGTCTTGCCTGCAGAGGACACTGGTGCCTGTTCTTCTCCCCCTTCTCTAAGCTCCCTTGGTCTCTCCTCCCATCTCCTCTTTTCCTTACTTCCTCCTCAGCCCCCTTTTCAGTCCCACCCACAACTCTGAGAGGAGGCCAGAGGAGAGACTTGTTTATTTTGAGATGAAATTCAACATTGACCTTCAGAAAAAACAACCCCCGCAATATGCTCTATTACCACATAAGCGCCACATTTAAACAAAGCCTTTCGTCCTGAACCGAAAATTACCGTCCCACTGGGAGGCATAAACCAGAGGGGCTGCCTGTGTGAACGAGGGACGCGCGGCAGCTGGCAGGGCCATGTCTGTGGGAAGAAGCCGGGGCTCCTTGCTTTATGCACTGATTGGCTTAGAAACTTGCACTCCACGTTTCCTTCCACAGACAGGGAAAACAATCGCAATCTGTTAACATGGTGGGAGGCAGCAAAGGGACGACTACTAGATTGAAATCCGTAAGAGCCCTATTCAGCCACCGGCCGGAGAATGCCGTTGGGGCTTCAGAGGACAGAGTCTGAAAACGGTAGCGTGTGGAGCAGACTGCAAAAAAAAAACTTCCCACACCAAAAATAATGACAGCAAACCAACAACAGTGGAGCTGAGGAATTTCCCTTTGGGTAATAATATTGATATGGATCAAGGCAGACATTTACTGAGCACTTATTAGGTACTGGGCACAGAGCTAAGTGGGAGTTCTTGTATATGTATCCATTCAGTCTTCACAACCAGCCCTCCTCTCTTCCTCCCTCCATCCCTCCTTTCTTTCTCTCTTTCTGTCTCTCATTCTCTGTCATTCTCTCTCTCTCTCCTTCCTTCCTTTCCTTTCCTTTTCCTACCTTTCCCTTCCCGCTCTCTCTCTTTTCCTTTCTCTCTTTCTTCTCTCCCTCTCTTTCCTTTTCCCCCTTTCCTTCTTTCTTTCGTATTAGTTTCAGATGTAACACACAGTGGTTGGGCAATTCTGTACATGTCCGCCATGACAAGTGTAGTCACCACACAACGTTGATTACAGCACCATTGACTCTACGTCCTAGGCTATACGTTTCATCCCTGTGACTTACACGTTTTACAACTGGAAGTTTGGACCTCTTAATCCCTTCCCCCCTCCCCTTTTTTTAAGAGCAGTTGTAAGTTCACACCTCCCTTGCCCCCACACATACATAGCTTCCCTATTATCAGTACCCCCAGGAAGTATTTTTAATCCTCATTTTCACAGATGAGGAAACTAAGGCACAGAGAAATTCAGTAACTTACCTAAAGTCACACAGTTGGTGGCCTGAACCCCAACGTTCTGGTTCCCAGATCTGCACTCTTAATCCCCACCTTGTACTGCCTCACTTTGTGTAAGATGCACTTAGCTGATGGTGCTAAGCTAGGCGACGTGGAACCACGGGGGTCTCCCCAATGGACATGTCGCGGTGTTGCCTGGCTGTTTGGGTGCTGCCTGATCATTCCCTGACAGACTGTAGATCCTTGAGGATCTTCTCACTTCAGTGTCCCTCACAGGCCTGCATATTGTGCCTGGCACATAGGACGGGCTCAGTAAATGCTTGTGGGACTGAGAACGTGTAGGTGCTCCATTGGCTGATTCTGACCATGAAGGTGAAGCAGACATCCAGAGAAGATGGAGCACTGCGAGGGAGACAGAGGCCACAGAAGGTCTGTGGAAGAGAAGGGAAGTGAGGTAAGCCTTGGAAATTTCAGTAGAGAGAGGGCTGAAGAAAGGACACTCAGGAAAACCACACAGGCAAAGTGCAGACATGGGAAGGAGAATAGTGTGGCAGTGCTCATAGGGAGATCTGGACAACCAGAGAGAGCACGGAGGTGCTGGAGTTGGAGGGGAGCATGAGCAAGGCAGGGCTTTCAGGAGCCCAGGAGGCCAGTATGGGCCAGTGGTTAAGTGCTTGGAGTCTTGGGGTCAAAACCCAATTCAGGCTATCTCCCAGGTGTGGGACCTTGTGCCAGTCACCAGGTAGAGAGGTACCTCTCTGGGTGCTGCAAGGATGAAATGAGATCATGTGTGCATAGGACCCAACACTGTCTTATAGTCAGTGGTGTTAACTGCCATCATTTATTCAAAACCTCAAAGCAGAGGATGGACTGGAGCAGAGACAGACGGAGCAAGAGACAAGTTGGAAGGCCATGCCAATCACTACAGCAACAATAATAAATTCTGATATTTATGGAGTTTCACGCTCAGGCTCCTCATCACATAACCACCCCGGGAGGTGAGTGACTGTCCTGAGATTGCCCTCTGGCTTCCAGGCCAGTGGACCCTTCCCCATCACATCGTGCTGATGAGGTTTAGGATGTGAACAAGTTGAGATTTTACTAGTGGAAACATCCCTGGGATATACATTGGGGTGTCAGATAGGTGTCCTACCTTTCTAGAGGCCTCTTTCAATTCCTGTCTTTTGAGAAGCACATAAGCCTACCCACCTCCACCCCCTAGGAGATATTGCCAAGGCCCCTCGCCCTTTCCCTACTCAGAATGACCATCTTCTGTTTAATTCTCATGAGCTGAGAAGCATTGAGTCACACTTAACTTTCTGTAAGTTTCTTTTATATTTTGTTTTCCTTTCCAAATAAGTTTTTAATTTCTTAATTTCTAGGACTAAAAGGGAAGCTCCACGAGCTCAGGGCCTTTGTCTTTTTCACCATTATATCCTCTTCACCTAGAATAATCCCTGGCACGTAGTAGGGGCTCAAGAAACATTTGTTGAGTGAATGAATATACTTCTCCAGACTACCCACATGTCCCTGGGGATTCTGGTTTTCTGGCACCGACCCAGAAAATGGTAGCAAGTATTATTATTACCACCATAAACTTGCTCATTTCCCTGTAGCCCCCATTCAGCAACTAGACTGTGCATTTTTTACGCTCAGTGTCCTGGGTCTTTAGGATCTTTATTTCTTCTGACTTTTGTAAGTGGCATTGCATGGAGTAGGTGCTCGGTCAATGCCAAGAGACTGACTTGTTGGTGTGGTTTTTGCCTTTCTGCATGCGTGTGCGCACGCGTGTGGATGTGTGTGTGCAGGTGGACATGGGTGTGGTTTCCACACCAGCCTGCCTTCCGTGGAGCTGGAGGATGTTTGCTGAAGTTAGTCAGAATGGCTGGGACTCAGGACTCTTGAGTTCTCTTCCTATGATTCATGGGCATTCTGGGGAAGTCTATAAAGCCCGTAAACTGTGGTGAAAGCTGGTATTTTAAAAAAAGAGGATGACTTCGTTCTTCATTCCCTTTTGTACATTTTTCCACTAGCACACAGGCTCCTCCAGGAAATTTTGGATCTTGAACCATCTTTACAACAAGTCATTTTATTATTATTTGTTCTCACATTTTTTTAAAAAAATAAGTTGTCTACTTAACTAGGTATTTGTTCATAGTATTTCACCGATTCCTTGAATCATTCGTTGTTTTGACTCTCACATACTCTGCCCTACTGTGTGCCAGGCACTGACCAGCACTGCAGACACAAGACACATTTTTGCCCCTGAGTTGCTCTTGGGTTGGGGGTCCAGGAGCAGAGACCTAGTAGAGAGGTATGGGAGGGTGGGGGGGGAGGAAGCTCAGGGGTTCAGGGAAGGTTTCCAGAGGTGGAGCACTCTCTGAATGAGAGCTTACAAGGTGCCAGGAATCATGCTAAGCACGTTGCAGACATTATCTCATTCATTCCTCACTGATTTATGAAGTAAGTGCTATAATCCCTGTTTTTGTGTGACCTTGGATGAATTAACTTCACTTCTCTAAGACTCAATTTCCTCATCTGTAAAATGGGATTTGTCAAACCTTGGGGACTTGTGGGGGGATTATATGCCTAAAAACATGCAACGCACTAAGAAACATGCTAAGTTGGGGTTAGTTGGTGGCCTCATAAATGTGACCTACATTTATGAGGTCTCCACAAGATGATGAAACCTGGAGAGGGTGAATGAATTGCCCAGGTTCCCGGAGAGTGTCAGAAGTAGGATTTGGATCCTGTGCTCATGAGCACGGGCCATACCACCTTGATATCTGATTGGGAATTGGAATGGGATTGGGGAGTTTTTCCTAGATGGAAAGGTGTGTTATTTGAAAGATTTTCAGCAGAGGGTGGCCACTTCATACTTCCTACTTTGTGACCCCATTACTTACCTGGTCAACTTCTAAAATGGACATGGCCCCACCACCTTCCTTGGTTTCCAAACATGGTAGCTCTTGTTCTAAAGTCTCCCCTTTCTTATGAATTATCGGGTGATTCTCTAGAATGCAAACCAGGAAACCAGCAGAGGATCAAGGATTCTCACTATGGAGCTCCTGGCTGGAAAACAACAAAAATAAGTCATTTTTATAGGAGGATTCAAGGAGCAAAAGAAAAGAGAAGAGGAGAAAAGAAAAGAAAAATCCATTTTTGGCTCTGGCCCTGCTGACTGAAATAATTTTTATCTTCTGTACAGAGTTGCCACCCAGCTCTCCTTGGAGGCACCTCCCGGGGCAGTTGTAAGGAGCCCTGATAAAGATTTATGTGGTTTGTTTGCCTTCCCCAAGCCTTTGAAGACCAACAGAGGAGGTAATGTTTATGGTTGGTTGGTTAACAGTACAGCTCTCTGGGGTCTCCTTCTGCGACCCCTGGGCTGATTCTCAAGGCAGGAGGCACAGGCCATGGCTGCCCCATCTGGGGAACTGGCTGTCTAAAGGCCAGGGATGGAGGGGATTTCAGACCCAGTAGTTCTGGAGACTTCGCTTACCACAACAGCGTCATCACAGCAGTACGCCCCCACCATCTTCGGAATAGAACCAATTCATCCCACAGGGGACTGAACTCTAGAAGATGAGCATTAGGAGGCAAAAAGAGGTTGGGGGTGAGGCTTGTAAGGTTGGGTTGAGCAAGACATGAATAGATTTAGCTCTGAAATTGCTCATTCCAGTCAGGTGAAGGCTGACTTGTCCAGGGTTCTTTGGTGTGAGGGACATTGTAGGAGGACAATGTATATATTTAAAACGTAAATGAATCTCTGTTTTATTTTTTTAACTCTAATATTTTCCTGGCACTGCTGGTTAGAATTACTTGTCTGGGTGTCCTGAACTCCATTTCTGAGCCCCAGCTGAAAACTGTGGACAGCTGGCGGGAAGTAGACACCTTGGAGCTCTGAAATATTTGGTATGCCTTTCCGACCTTATTAAAAAACAAATCCGTTTGGTTTTTTTCACATGTTCCTCCACATCCTAGAATAGCTACTAAAAGAACATTGGAAAAACATGTCTTTTGGGGTTAGGTTGGTCAACAGTTGTGGGGAGGAGAGGGCTTCAGTTCTCTGCCTCCTATAGGAGACTCTGTGGACTTAACAGCCCCAAGTCTGCCATTTCTGTTTAGGAACCTGGGACTAACAGGAGGCCTCATTAGGTTCTTCTTCTGAGTAATGGTGGCATTCATTTGAGACGTGAAGCTCAGAAATATTTATCCATATGTTAATTCATCCATTCATTTTTCAGTCAACAAACTGGCCATGAGGTCCTCAGTAAATGTCCAATCTCTTAAGACCTCAGCTGACCCATGACATCGTATGAAGGGGGGGGTCACCCCTCACTTTTTATGGCCAAGGAAACTGAGGCACTGTGAGATTGAATAATCAGACCACACAGTGTTTCTGACTCTTCTCTTTCTCCAGGTTGCTTTCCCCAGAATCTAAAGTATGAGAATTGTAAACCTGGAAACCAGAAAGACCTGATTCCAGTTACGCATCTCCTGCTTACCTCAGGTGAGGCCTTGGGCAAGTTCACGCCTCAGTTTTTGTTCCTCTGTGGAGCACTGAGCCAAGCAACAATAGCAACATCGCCAGGGGTGTCAGGAGAATGACACCAGACAAGCTGTTCAGAGCCCTGTACGGATAGGTTCTCCTTGGGAAGACGAATATTGGCATTATTAGGCCAAAGCTGCAAGCCTTTGCTTTGATCCTGGAGCCTGAAAGGAGTGCTTCACGTTCACAGAGGGCTTAGCCGGCCTTTCAAAGGTGTAGCTCCCGCCTGTGCTGCTGTTCTGGGCAGAGGTGGTCCTGAGAGCAGTCAGCTTTGGTTTCTCCACCAGGAGGTAGAAATATTTAACATAACAAGGTGACCTCATCAGGGGCATACCAGATGCTATCATCCATAAACAGCCGTTTATTCAAGCTGAGCAGGCCCCCCATGCCCCAGGTACACCGGGGAAAGAGAGATTGAATTGTTCAGGTCTGCAGGAGTGGAGGGCGAACAGAAAGGCAACACAACCCTTACTCATAACTTCCAATTGCTGCTATTTTTTTTTTAATTTTTTTTTTTTTCTGAAGCAGGCTAAACAGGTTTTCCATGGAAAGGTGTGGAACAGACCCAAAGTAGGACAATGACAAAATTTCCTTTTTCGTAGAACCATCTTCCTCCTGCTAGTCCCCAAACTCTCTCCGCATCTCAACCCTCCCCGCCCCGCAACCGCACAGTTCAGCACCCAGCTTCCCGTTCCTGAAAAAACTGTGTAAGGCACAAATTGGGCTGACTCAACTGCATAAAGGCACTCTCTTCCCAAATGAGCAAAAATATTCCCACTTAAAAATGTATATAAAATGTTTATGAAATGAGGGAGGAGATTCAGAAGTTATTGTAGGAGCTGGCAAAAGGCAGTGCCAAATGTGCGTTAGAGCACCTCTGATGGTTTTCTCTGCAATTGCCATTTAAGAAAATATGTAGACATGTTCTTGCTCCCTCCCGGGGAAGGCCCCCTCCTCCCTGCCCCCAGACCCAGCTGCAAGCGCACACAAGAACCCACCTATATATGCACTGCACACTCTGACTGTGGACTCCAGCAAAACACGGAGCTGTTCTTTACAGGCCAGGGAGCTTGTTGTTTTAGTCTGTTGTTTTCATTTTGGTGCACCTGCACCCCTAGCCCAAGCCCCCCACCACACTGCCCCTGCCTTGGCCAACAACACCGGGATGTGTGTTTCTGAATAAGCCACGCATTATTCGATTTGGTTTCCTCAGGAATTTGGTAGGAAAACTCTGGGTCCCAGTGAATTGGGCTTAATTGGATCCTTCAGGACCTGAGCATGTTTCACCTGCCTTGTGTTTGTTCTCTGGGACTCCCTACTCCCCATCGGTTCTGTTCTCTCCTCCTTCTCCGCCTCGCCCCCAAGCTGCATGCACAATGCGACTGTGGTCTCTACCCCTGGTGGGAACTGGGCAGGGAGCTGGGTATGTGGGTGGTAAGGACAGCCTGGGCTGCCCGACATTCTGGTGGCTAGAGGGTGGGCGAAGAGGGTGGGCTCCAGGCTCCAGGCTGATGAAGATCTAGTCCCTGCATTTGACGTCCAGCCGCTATGGAATTCTATTTGCAAATGCTAAGTGACCTAGTCAATATGGTACAAATTATCAGTAGCAGCAGGGGGAATGTTGGCTGCTGCCCCTGGGCTTTGAAGAGATTACTGTGCTTTTGGTGCAATCCAGGGCTGCTGATGTCTTAAATCCAATTTCCATTTGGTGGGTCTCTAAATCACGGCAGAGATGGCCTTGTAAAAGCACAGCGATGGTTCCTTCCTGGTGGGGACAAGCCAGTTGAGACCCAAATAACACCCAGAGGAAAATCATCCCGAGTCACCAGGACATAGTATGAAGGTGATAGCCAGAGAGGGGAGTAAAGGTCAGGAAATCAACAGCAGCTGGCTGGAATATGAGGAATAAAGATGAGAAAGGAAGAATTTGTAACCATCACCTTTACACTATCCCTGAGAGGCGGTAGTCCGTCAGGTTCAACAGGAAACTCACTGCTTCAGCTCCAGGTGGCACATTCATTCCCTCTTAGACAAAGGTGATAATTTGAATTTTTTTTCTGTTAAGATCAAGTGTTAAGTTGATCTCCTTGCCAGATCGATCTTTTGCTCGTTCTATTGGTTATCTATTGCTGCATAACAAATGACTCCCCAGTGTAGCAGCTTAAAGACAGCAGACATTTATTTTCTTACAGAGTTTTTGAGGGTCATGAATTTGGGAGTGGCTTAGCTGGGTGTTTCTGGCTCAGAGTATTTCATGACGTTGAAGTCAAGCCAGCACGCAGGGCTGCAGTCCTCTGGGTTGGATGGTCGGCTTGCAAGATGGTTCGATCCCATGGCTATCAGCAGAAGGAATCCTTACTGGCTGTTGCCAGGTAGACCTCTCTGTAGGGCTGCTTGCATGTCCTCAGGGCATGGCAGCTGGCTTCCCCCATAGTGAGTGATTGAGAGAGAAAGAGAGAGAGGGAGAGAGCAAGAGAGTGCACACGCTAGGCGGAACCCACAGCATGTTTATGACCTAGTCTTGGAAATCACACATTGTCTCTTCTGCCACATTCTATTGGAAGTGAGTCTCTATGTCCAGCCCACATTCCAGGTGAGGGAGATTAGACTCCATGTTTTAGAGGGAAGAATATAGAGAAGCATTTGAGGGCATATTCAGAGACCACCAGAGTTACAGTTCTTCTAAATGATGCTATAAAAATCAGCTTATTTAGATATTACCATAGCCCTCCAGATATTTGACTGCGGAGATATCTTAACACATCCCTCTGCCCCCTCCCACCTACAAGCTAGATATCCTCAATTCCTTTGCCTTTTCCATCAAATAGTCAGTATAGATCTTTCTACTATCCTTGTAGAGTGTGCTGATGAAGCTGAAAAATGGCAGCTCAGATTTGGCATAAGATTCCAAATATGGGGGCACCTGGGTGGCTCAGTGGGTTGAGCCGCTGCCTTCGGCTCGGGTCATGATCTCGGGGTCCCGGAATTGAGTCCCGCGTCGGGCTCTCTGCTCGGCAGGGAGCCTGCTTCCTGCTTCCTCCTCTCTCTCTCTCTGCCTACTTGTGATCTCTGTCTGTCAAATAAATAAATAAAAAACCTTTAAAAAAAAATACCCCTCTCTTTAAAAAAAACAAAAAAAGATTCCAAATACGAATACAGAAGACTGTATAATCCTAGAGCTCATTAGCCTGTGCCAGTGCAGTGCCTGGTACCTGGTAGGTAGTCCATTAATGTTTGCTACTGAAAGAATGAATAAGTAGACAACTAGATGGATAGATTTATTTCCATTCAAATACCTGGAGACTGCATTAGTTTACCTTTCTCTTTTTTTAAATTGCTTTATTTAAGAGAGAAAGAGAGAGAGTGCACGGGAAGGGCAGAGGGAGAGAGAGAATCTTCAAGCAGACTCCCCACTGAGAATGGAGCCTGACTCGGGACTTGATCCCACCACTCTGAGACCATGACCCAAGTGGAAATCAAGAGTGGGTCGTTCAACCGACTAAGCTACCCAGATGCCCCTGGTCTTTTTGTTTCAAGCAGCATTTTATACTTATGCCTATTAGAGCTTATTAAATAAAATGCCCAAGTCAACTTCTTTATGGTCCTTTGCCCAGCTAAGATTCTCCCATTTTGTTCTTGGGTTTTTTAACCTGGATGTGAAACTTGAATCCCTAACAAATAATGTCTGCTGGTCAAGGTCATTCTGAATCATGAGTCCATCACTTAGTGTGTCATCTCACCTAGATTTCTGTCTCCTAGATTGGTGCAAAAATGTAATCTGGGAGTTGTACATACATGTAATTGATGAATTATTGCTCCAGGCTACCAAGTTATTTCATCTGTGTATATCTGCTCTCCCGCCAGGGCTTCTGATTTCCTGTCTCTCCCTTTTACTGAGCTCTGCATGCAATCAGCACTCCCCAAATGGCAAACCACCCATAACTAACTTGTTCTAACTGCACTTAAATCCAAGCCATCCTCCACAGATGTGACTCTGTCTTTTGGTAAAGACCTTTAGAAAGGGAGATTCCACGGCTCCCACAGTCCCCCATTTCCAGAGGCCACCATCTGGAGGTTAGGGAGAAAAGAGTGGGGAGGATGTTGTATTGGCAGAATAATGGGGGTGGAAAGGATTTATTCTTGGCCTTTTATGCAGGGACCAAAGTCTTTTTTGAGTATGAGTGGGTGCAGGGAGATGTGGGGGTGGGGAGGACTGGTCTCAGCTAAAGTTGGAACATCCCGCAGAGGTGGTGGCCATTTTGAAGACCCATGTAGAGAGTAGAGAGTGGAGTTGTTCCAAACAGATGTCAGTGACTGAGGCCGATTAAGAGAGTGCGTCTGGATGAACTCGAAGACGTAAGGGAAGGGATCCGAGTTCTCTTTGCTCAACTCGGGCTTGGCAAAATTCTGGCTGTAGTTTACTTTTATCTTGATCTACTATATTATTGTTTTAAATTATAGAAATATTATGTACTCTTTTTATCAAGTCAAATAATTCAGAAGTGTGCAAAAATGTTAATAATTTCCCCCTTCCCTCTCCCAGTCTAAACTCTGAAGTTACAACCTGTGTTTCTTTCCACATTTATTTTTATGAGGATCTGTACAGAGCAGATGTATCCAATGCATTGATAGAATTTTTTTTAAAAATCACCTCTAGCAGGCTGGATCATTAAATCCATTTTATCATTTCATCCTCTTTCTCCCTTTTTCTTCCTTCCTTCCTTCCTTCCTTCCTTCCTTCTCAATCCATCATGGAGCTTTCCAGGTTAGTATAAATGACTATCACTCATCCTTTATAATATTGCTATAGATGCAGCATCATTTGGTCAACTGGTTCTCTATTTGTGGGCCCTCAGAGTGTTCCCAGGTAGTTTTACCATAACCGGAAAAGCCATAATGAAGCATCTTGTACTAATATCCTTATCTACTGGTGCTTTTGTCTCTATTAGATTCCCAAAGTGGGGTATTGGTTACTTGATAGCAAGTTTTATATTCTTGTATGCTGGTATTGGTAATTACCATTGCTGGTAATACCAGCAATGTGCTGTTCTCTCTTCCTTAAATTGACTCTCTAAGCCATTATTATATTTTGTTTATGCAGTAAAACATAATGGCTGTAAGATTTCAAAACATCAGTGGCTGAGGTAAAACCCAGAAGATGTATCCATTCACTGTTTGGATGGGGAGGTAGGGTGAGTTCATCTGTAGGGACCCAGTTTTGAAGTTGGTCTATGTGTGTCGGCATGTGTGTAAATGTGTGTCTGTGTGTTTTAATTGACTCAGCTGAAATGCAAGGAGTTACTGTGTCTAGGTGTCATTCCATGTTAAATAAATGGTTTGCACTGCTGAGGTGTGATATATAGTACAGAGAGATAGGATTTCAAGTCAGAAGACCTGGGTCTGAGTTTCCTGGTTCTCTACCAACTATGTTCTTTTAGACATTGTGTCTTCAGAAGAAAAATGGGCACCATCACTGCCCACCTTACAGTTTGTGAGAATTAAAAGAGAAAACACATTGCAAACTGTACAGCTTTCCAAATGTGCTTTAAATATATTTAATGCAAGAAACACAGTTTAGAGGAAGATGCTGTTCTTTTTAACAAAGAGCAAACCAACAGATACACACAGAGACACTACTAGGACCTTATGTTGGAGGGGTCTTCAGAAACCCAGGAAGGCAAATCCCAATGTTCCCCACTAGAGAGGGGCTGGCTGGGTCAAATGGAAGATTCCAGAGGCTTACAATTAGGGGTGTATTTTATATATGTATTTTTTTTTATTCGACAGAGAGAGATCACAAGTAGGCAGAGAGGCAGGCAGAGAGAGAGAGAGAGAGAGAGAGAGGAGGAAGCAGGCTCCCTGCTGAGCAGAGAGCCCGATGAGGGACTCGAGCCTAAGACCCTGAGATCATGACCTCAGCTGAAGGCAGAGGCTTAACCCATTGAGCCACCCAGGCGCCCAAGGGTGTATTTTAAAACAGCCACACACAAAAAGCTGCTCAAGAATTTTCTGCACAAGAAAGACAACTATCATATGATCTCCCTGATATGAGGAAGTGGTGATGCAACATGGGGGCTTAAGTGGGTAGGAGAAGAATCAATGAATCAAGATGGGATTGGGAGGGAGACAAACCATAAGTGACTCTTAATCTCACAAAACAAACTGAGGGTTGCTA